>NC_081414.1:127920635-128220635 GCF_030272615.1 Cryptomeria japonica
GTTTCATTTAACACTGCTCACAGTTGGTATCGACTTATACAGTCACCACACACCTTCTGTCAAACATGTCTCGCGCATTCTCTATACTTCCACGTTCTGCATTTTTACAAACACGTTATTCTGGGGAACAATTTACGGCTTTGGCTATGCTTCTACGGTTTGCAGCTATTCAAAAATACATCTTGTGTATTATTTACTAGAGCAGCTGCGACTACAACATCTGAAGCAATTCCTCTATCCTCTTATGCCTTGATGAATGTCCATAACTTGTTCTTTAACTTTACATCATTGATAAGAGGCGGAAGGGAAGCAACACAACATGACATATGAATGTCATCTCCATCCGACCCAGGTGGCACCCCCGATTATCTATTTTATTTCTCCCCTCCCACATTGACTGGATCAAGCTCATGAGAACCCGCGATGAGGGAAAGAATGAAAGCATGCTCGAGCTACTATGCTAGAACTAGATGTCGTTGAACTCCAGGGAGTTATGGTCCAACTAAAAAGAGAATATAGTCGATTTTATCCCCTCGATCCAGCTGAAGATCTTGCCTCCAAGTAGCTCCTTCTTGCCTCCAAAGAACTAAACTCTATTTGAGATGGCATCTCTTTTGAAGCATTATGTCAGACAATTCACTTGTCGTTATTATTCTCTACAATGCATATAAGTCTACCAAAGAAGTTGTAGCTACATGATTGACAAAATTCATCTATCCTCTACGCTTTGTTGAATACCGTGACTGGTTTTGTGCATATCTTGCGATCATTGCATTAAGTGAGACCACATTTCTTTAAGGCATTTAGTCAAGCAATTCACTCCATTCCTCATTCTCTTGCTACAATTGGAGTAATGTTTAACATGATACACATATTGCAGTCATATACATGTATCATTCCATGGGAAGATAATTTATTGAGGCATTCTGTCAAATGGTTCACACCTTATCCACGCCTTCTACATTTTACACACATATCTGCATTTTACGACATGTCTATGCTTCTATTATTAGTGGCATATGACATTCTGTCAAACATTTCTCCTGTATTGTCTTTGCTTCCATATCTTTTGCAAACATGTTGGCTGGGGCATAAAACATATTCATTATACTTTGGTGGATGTCGATACTCTTTTCAGATCTTCCATTTCAGCACAGACAGGGAGGATGCTAGCGTAGGTTGCAGAGGAGTTCACTACCCTTGCCAAATGCAATCACTTGAAAGTTTTAAAAGTCTATTCAACAAATATATTATGTGTGTTCTACCATTATTGCAAGCATGAGATGAAATCTCTTTCAGAGGCTCCCGTAATTAGCTTTCATGTCTCCAGAGTAGTTGCAACTTCAACATCTGGTGAACTCCCTCTCTTCTTCAATGCATTGATGAATGTTCATAACTTGTTAGAACGAAGCATTTCTAACCTTTTTGACAAAAAGTGGGCCCACAAGGGTAGGAAATAAGGTTAGGAATGCTTCGTTCTGGAGCATTCTTAACCTTTTTTTTTTTAATGTCCTCTTGAGGTTATGAAAATGGGTTAGAAATGCTCCATAATGGAGCATCTTTAAACATTACTTAAAAATACAATAACCCCAACCTCAAAAACCATCGAACATGGAGGCAAAATAGAAGAGAAATGGAAAAGACATTTTTAGACGACTTAGATCTCCTTAAATGACCTCAAATATTAAAATAATTTAAAATATTAAATTATTTATTTGAAAAATAATTTAAATATTTTTATTTTAATGCTCAGGCTTGAGAAAAATGATCATATCTCCCAAATGGTAGGGAGCTAGGTCCTAAAATTTGAATCACGCGTCGATAATAGGGAAACGGGCCAACAATATTATTTACTCCTCATGAAGAATCCTAAAATAAGAGATTTTAATCATTTCTAGGCGATGGACACCAAAATTTGAGGGATTAATATATAGTAAAATATGAATTGGGTTCAAGCGAAAGTTAGCTACGTGATACAAAATGACGCTTAGAACCTGCCTATCAAATGATTTCCCTGAATTCTTGGTAATTTTCAAAACACATGCATTTTGCATTTTTTGACTGGCAAGGACTTTGGATCGCATGCTCACTTATTACACATAGACACATATTCGAGCCTTCATTCAACATTGGGACCAATTTGAAGTTAATATTTTAGGTATGTCAAATATGGGGGCAACAGGAAGAAATGAAAATCAATACCTAGAACATCAGGGGTCTATCGGACCTTGACAAGGGACAAATGATAAAACACTAGTTGGAAAAAATGGTTGGAAGCATAATATTATTGCTGGAAACATATCACAATGGTAGAAGGAGAAAAATTCATAAAGAATTTTGTAAAGGATGGGAAGGCATGTTTCAGGAGGATGTGGAGGGGCATATAGGCAAGCGGGGAATTCTTTGGAATCCAAGAACTCATTAGGTATGCCTATTGGACTCTAATAAAGGATATATGCTCTATAGTGTAAAATGTAGAATAACAAATCAAAATTTTCCTCTATTTAATGTTTATGGCCCAATTCGAATGGAGGAGAAACCAATGTTATGGGGAATATTAATAGAAATAATTAGAAGCTTGAACTCTGGGAATTATATATCCTAGTTGGAGACTTTAATGCAATCATGGATCTCATGAAAAAGGTGGAGGATTAAATAATATTAATAGAGTGATCCTCGATTTTAGAAATTTTGTTGAGCAAATAGAAGCAACTAATTGTAAACTTAGGAATGACAGATTTACATGGACAAATAGGAGAGTAAGGTTTACAAACATATTAGAAACACTAGAAAGATTTTTTATTGCCCCAAATTGGATGTTGGAAGATACAGTTTACTCCTCAACTATAATGCCAATTACCATATTGAACCATTTCCTCATGCAATTGGAAATTGGTCGGAGTAAAAAACAAGGAGGGGGATATTTTAAATTTGAGAATATGTGGTGGACAGACAATACATTAATCAAGAACCTAGAAAATTGGTGGAAGGAAAGTAATATATTTGAAGGCACAATAATCTATTGCTTCATCAAAAGATTACATTTTTTGAAAAACAAGCTTAGAATTTGGAATAAAGAAGTGTTTAAGAACATTTTCGAGTAAAAGGTTATGGTTGAAGTAGAATTGAAGAACCTTAATGGAAAATTAATAAAAGATAGTATGTTTATGGAATACCATATAAAATAAAAAGAACTAATTTAACAAATTGACAAAATTATTAAGCAGAGAAGAAATATACTAGCGAGATTAGGCTAGGGAGAATTGGAATCAAAGGAGACTCCAATACAAAGTATTTCTAGACACGCTTCAATGAAAGCAAGAAGAACATTAAATTATATAGAAGAAATTAAAAGGGAAGATGGAGTATGGTGTCAAGACAAAAACATTGGAGAGACATCGATGTCATACTTCTAATTAATATTGGGCGGCAGAAGTGGCACAAACTGCAGTGGGTGGCTAGTTCAACTATAACTCCCTGGCTAGTTGTTTAGGAGAGCAAGTGAGTGCTGCTGGCTAACGACTGTCCCCGGATGGGAGAATTCACCCGGTGGTGGGGGATGGAGCACCCCCGGTTGGGAGGACTAGCTCAAGATGGGAAAAAATATTGGCATCCATCCCTCAAATCATGACAACAAAAGAAAATATGATGGTAATAGAGGTATCCACAGAAGAGGAAGTTGATAATGCATCATTCCAACTCCATCCAAATAAAACCCCAGTGCCCAATGGATTTTTGACAAAATTCTACCAAATATCCTGGAAATTTATGGGGAATGATGTACACAAATTGGTAGAAGAAGTGAGATGGAGTGGTAAATTTTTCAAGGACATTAATGATATGATGATTGTACTCATTTCAAAAAAAATCGAATGCAAATGAATGGAGGACTTTCAACCAATTTCATTGTGCAACATGATTTATAAAATCATCTCCAAAGCTTTGGCAAATAGGCTAAAGATTGTATTCGGAAAACCAATATCAGAAGAACAAAATGCTTTACACAACGGCATGAAATTGTAGGTACTGTTATTTTAGCAACAGAAACACTTCAGTATATCAAGATGGATAGGATCAAAGGAATAGCGGTTAAGCTTAACATCAACAAAGCATATGACAAAGTAAACTAGGGATTCCTAACTAAGATTTTGGAAAACTTCTAGCTCGTGTCGAAATGGATAAAAAACATATAGGCATGTATCAAAACCCCTCATTTCCCTATATTGGTTAATGGATCAATGTTTGGATTCTTCAAAGGCATGAATGGGCTATGTCAAGAAGATCCAATATCTTCGTTCTTATTTGTAATCATGGTAGAATCATTGAGAAACACATTAGTAATTTTAAGAGGGTAGAGACAATGGAAAGGGATCGTGGTGGACAAGGATTTAGAGCCAGTCACACACTTACAATTTGTCGATGATACAATATTGTTTGGTGAGGCATCAATAAGAGAAGTGGAAGTCATCAGGAAGGCACTCGATGATTATGTTAAGGCATTAGGCCAACTCCTAAACAAAAACAAAATAATGGTATTCTTCTTTAATATGAAGAAATCCCTATAGAAAGAAAAAAAAATAAGAACATAGAGGATGCCTAAATGTGGAATTACCATCAAAATACTTGAGAGTACCTTTGATCACCGATGCATCTCAAATTGCATTGTGGCAAGAATTGATTAAGAAATACATAATCAAAGCAGAGACATGGAAAAATAAATGGTTATTGCAGGCTGGTAGAATATTGATGATAAAGTCAATTTTAGTCATCATACATATATATGCCATGTCGTGTTTCAAGTTATCTACCAAAGCGATCAATACCTTAGATAGTTTCATGAAAAAAATTCTCTAGGGAGGTGCCAAGGAAGCTAAGAGGATCCCATCGATTCCTTCGAAGACATCCTATCTATCCAAGGGAGAGGGGGGGAAAATTAAGAAGAATGGAACTATAGAGCATAACACATGGAGGAAAACTTTATAGAAAAATTTTCGAGTACCCAATAGACTATGGTGTAGAATAATGAGAAAGAAATACCTATACAATGAGGAGGAAAGAAGAATACTAACTCAGGAAAATTCGAATGGGGGGTCAACTATTTAGAGATTAATTTGGGAAAGCGGGCATGTAATAACTGAATATCTTTCATAGAAGATTGGGAATGAACATCTTTCATACAAGATTTTGGGATAACTCTTGGAATGAACACGAAGCATTGACCGAGATATTTGACAACTAAGAGTGTACAAAAAGGACTCATAGGAAATATGCGACAGATTATGTTAAGGAAGACAATTAGAATAGTGTCAATTTCATGTGGATCCCACCCTTGAACCTTTAGATTCTCAAATGGGTAGGACCAAACTTGAAGTAGTACTTAAAGAAAGAATAATATTTATCTTTGGAGAAGTCGATGAAATAATTTAGCGGACATCAAATTCAGGAGACTACACGAAAAAATTGGGATATATGGCTCAAAGGAAACAATAAGATAGGAAGGAGTGGTTAGCTAGACTCTGTTGGCACAAGAGCATAGCTCCATGTGCTGGAGCAGTCTTATGGACAACTTTGGACGAATGAATCATAATGGGGGATAGGTTGAAAAATTATGGTATATTAGGGCCAAGCATATGTCTATTATGTATGCAAGATGAGGAAACAATGAACCATCTTCTACTTTGGTGTCTGTTTGCAAAGAAGTGCTAAGAATGGATCCTTTTAGTGCTCAATTGGATCACAATCAAGAGTGAGTCCCTATTGAGTATGTTATTAGGATGGTCAATTAAAGCTCGAGAAACATTATGGGGGAACATATGGATCATCTCCCCATCCATGATTGTTTCACACATATGGAAGGAGAGAAACAAAAGATTTTTTAATGATAAGGTGCCAACAGTGATAGACCAACACTGGGGTACAAGATAAAATAGGTTCAGCTTGGTCTAAATGTCAATCCGGGGATCGTAATCTTGTGAAAGGTATTATAACTATTTGCATAAGGGTTGCAGGCAATGAGATGAGTGGAGATGAAATGCAACCTGTGTTATACTCAAATTCATCATTGCTAAATAGGAACTAAGGAAAATCATGAATCCCTTAACTATATAAGCAATTTGAACACAAACCAATAAAATAGATGCAAAATAGACTAAAATTAAACAATGTAAAACTCCCTATTGTGCATCATGGCTTACATTGTTCTTCTCCTCTTTGTGGTATGGTGGCTCTCAGATATCGCGCTGGCAACTTGCAAATGGCACAAAGATTCAAAGTTCGTGATTGTTGAAAATGGAGATTGAACGCTCAATTTATAGATAATTGGAGAGGATTGATTGAAAGGTAGAATAGATTGATCAAGAGGTGGAACTCAGGTGAGCTCACATGTTGATTGATAGTTGAACTGTTGATATGGAGGTCAAACATAATAGATTGAATAGATTAAATGAGTTAACTGATTGAGAAAAATCTAACTGAAGGAAGAAAAAGAATGATTGGAGGATAATTGATTGACAACAAAGAAAGCTTTATTTAGAAAAAGCTAACTAGAAGATGAAAATAGAGATTGGAGAGATAAATGGTTTAATTAATTAATTTAGCATGTGCTTGCACTTTGACTTAGATTTTCAATTTAATCTTTGCATGAGATTTATTCAAATGATTGAATTTATAATTCAATTTAGTATTTGAATATATTTAGAACTTGACTTTGATTTTCAATTTGATTTTTGAAATCATGCACATGTGATTGAATTTTAGAAGATATTAGAAGAATTTGAAATTAAAATGAAATTAGAATTTGGGGATATGGAAATGGAATTAGAAAAATTAATTAGCTAATTAAATAATTTAAAGAAACTATTTAATTATTTTAGAAATGGAATTTAATTAAATAATAAAAATTATTTAAATTAGTACAACCTAAGTTGGCCTAGTGGTGGAGAACTTGTGCTCTTGAAAGAGAGGTCACAAGTTCAAATCCCACAAGGGGGTAGGGTATGTACACCTTATCGACTTCGACCCATTACCAATTAAAAAAAAAGATTATTTAAATTAAAGGATTAAATCACAATTAGTTAAATAATAAATATTTAATTAATATTTAGAAAAGGGTTAATGATTAATTTATTAGAGATAGAAATTGAAAATAGAATTTATTTAAATAATAAAGATTATTTAAATTGAGGAATTAATCAGAATTAATTAAATAATAAATATTTAATTAATATTAGAAAATGGTTTAAATGATTAAATAATGATAGAATAAGAAATAGAATAATTAGTAAGGTGGTGAGGAAATATGAAATTAGAAGAATAAGATTAATTAACTTAATTAAATAATTAAAGAATTATTTAACTAATTAGATGAATAATTAGTACATGATCAATGAGACATTTTTAGGTGTCTACATTTGCCCCTCTTCGAGACAAAGTCGAAATGATGTTGTTTCGAAGAAAATGAAAAATTATGCCCCAGTATGCCTTGGTACCAATGTATAGTGTAAATATGCCCCCTCGGAAAGGTGGTCAAAAAATTCAAAAATTGAGACCATATTTTCGATATCAGTATAATGAGAAATCGTGTGAAGTTTCGTGCAATTTTGAGATCATTTGAGTAGCCTACAAGTTGTTTGAAGCTGGTGGGGAAGGAGGAGATGAAGGGGGAGATGAGGGGGGTGGAGGCGCTGGGGGGAGATGAGGACTAGACATTGGTGGAGACACTGAGTCTATGAGAAGTGGAGATGACGATGATTCTTCAGAGGGTGGAGGAGGACAGGTGGGTGATAGGGATGATGATGATTCACAGATTCTCAGAGCGCAGATTCACAGTCTACAGGATGAGGTCGCTAGACGAGATGTAGAGTGAGAGACATACCGCAGAGACTATGGTGCACTAGAGACTGAGAGGGATCATCTCCAGAGGGAGATAGATGAGGCCGTGAGATGGTCGCAGATGATTCAGGCTGCCTATGATCAACACTTTTCTCTACGTACTGATGCACGAAATCATTCTGATACTTTATTATGCTACACGGGAGACTTCTTATTATCGACAGCTTTACTATGACACTGTACCTGAGGGACATAGAGCTCCTAGCCTTAGTGTGATTAGAGGTCATTCTGGTTCCAGTAGGACTTCTACATGGAGGACCAGTAGTGGTGGTGTTATGGGTCCACCTCGACATCCTGGGGTAGGATCTAGTGGGCAGGATCCACCTGCTGACAGAGGCAGTGTTGGTTGAGACATTTTGATCATGTTATCTGAGCCTTCGGGCTTGTTTATGATTATTATATTCATACACATTATCATTTATGAGTTATATATATATGAAATGCAGTTTTTTGGCGGTGATTTATGTTTTGTTTTCCATGTATGTTGAATGATGCTATGAGTTATGCGATGCATGTCTATATGATTTATGAATGATGTTATGAATGCAATAGTTTAATGCAATTTCAAACTATATGGATGCCTTTTGAATTATATGGATGCACCTTGAAACTATATGGATGCATTTTGAATTATATGGATGCACTTTGAAACTATATGGATGTACCTTGAAACTATATGGATGCATTTTTATTTTTTGTATGATAATGCCAGAATATTCTTTTAACTCAGATGTACCTTGAAGAAATGTTAGTGAGATGAAAGGAAAGAAGAGATTGATGAAAGAATAATGTTAGAAAAGAATATGATTTAGAAAGAAGATGGGAAATCAACAAACTATCAATAAACAGATGAGATGAGAATGAAATTGAATGAATCACGAACCTGTGTCATTTATTTTATTGCACAATATATATTCATATCTGAGCCTTATCATTGAACAATGAAGCTTAGCACATCATGGTATAAGGAACCAAGATGTAAAGATATCTCATTGAAGAAACAAACACATAGCACACAAGGAGTGAACCCCTCCATTCTGGGAAATACACTAGGGGTCGAGGTATGTATGGCATTCAATAGCTGAATGCTCCTATCACAGACACCCACTAGAGCAATTTCCCTAGAACTTCATCGGTTCATACCATAAACAACAAACAAAGAAAAAGATAATGCCCATCATGGCTCCTCTAGTCACTTGTGGACATCCTTGAGTAAAATAGGAACATGATCTATCACCAAATGATAAAAGATAAAGACTGACCCGGACAAAAATCAGCAGCTATACTGACCTTGTGCCTTCGTTCTCAGTTGCTTGATGTGATGGTTGATAATGTCTGATCTCATAAAGTTGCAGACCCTGTTTAAGACTGACCTATCTGATTTCGAGTGTATCCTCTTTTGTTTAAGACAAGATAATGATCACTTGATATGGATATGATACAATTGATAAGACAGTTGATCAGTTGATTGCATATGTTTGACTGGATAGTTGTATCCTTTGTTAACTTCATGTAAAATGTTTGTTGGATATCTACTAGGGTATTTGTTTCTTGCGAGACATTTTATTGCAAGTTTTTTGATTGATTGATTTTCGATTTTTTAATTCCTTTCCAATAGCTTTTTCAATGTTTTTGGATAATTTGGATCGATATTTGAATGTTTTTGATTGATTTTTTCATGACATTTTGCATATGTTTTGGGTATTTTTTCAGTATCGTATTTGAATGTTTTTGGTATTTTCACGACTCTTTCCGAATGTTTTGGATTTTTTGAAGAGTTTTCCAATGTTTTTGGATTTTATGTTTTTCACATATTTGAATGTTTTTTATTGATTTTTTTCAGAAATTTTTGCAGATGTTTTTGGTATTTTCGAAGGACGTTATATGATTTTTAGGATTATTCAGTTACGCCCCCAGTGTGCAGACTTATATGACATGATGATCTGTAGAATGCATGTGGAGACAATGAAATTTCAACATGACCTATGTTAATGCAATATGTATGATGAAGATGCATTTCCTATTCAAACAAGGATGACTGTGTTTGTTTGGAATTATATAATACACCAATTGAAATGGAGGTATAAACATTTAGTAAATAAGTGGTCAATCGATCCTTAAGGTCCCTTGGAACATCCAAATTAACACACTTAGTGACTAGGATTTACAAATGGAGGCGCGGAAAACTTTCCCATTGGTTCTTGAAACTTTGATCTTCTTTTGCCCATGTGTGTGCAGATGAGTTAATTCCCACTCTTATGTTCACTAAAGATCCTTAGCATCTTATATGACTAGCTACATGGATTATCCTAACTTCAAAAGCATCCTAAATAGAGCCTTATTGCCAGCAAGCTTTTAAAGCTCCGACCAGGTTATAGACTGTAATCTCTCAAATATTGCTCCATTTCCAGCAGGCGTTCATAGCCCTGATGGATTTACTCACTTGTTCCCATAGTCAAGCTTTTTGTCGCACTCGTATGCATGATATTTCAGTTATATATCATTTTTATTTTGCCTTGAGATGAATATTTGGCATACCACTTTTTCTCTTCTTTTTTTTTGCCTTGTTTTTTTAAGTAATGAAACCTACTTGGGTGTCACAATTACAATGGTGTTGAAGTAGAATTCTAGATTTTTCACTAGTCATATGATCAACTAGGTGTCTAGAATGAATTAGAGATTTTCTTAATATGTTTAAGATATAGCAATTGGTAGATTTTGGGTTAACAAGTCTCAAAATAGTGAAATCACTACCCAACCATAAGTAAAGTGTCATCATAGGGTAATGTTGAAAATGAATGACCTTAGGACCTCAAAGACTTCATGTCCGAATATCTAAGAAATGAGATGACCCTTGCTTCTCTTAAATGCAAACAGATGATAAACTTGGACAGTTGCCTTGTTTTATTGATGATGCTATATGCAAATGCAGAAACTTTGCGAATGGGATTTCTGAATACGATGGTGCTTGGAAAGAAACTATATGCGATGCAGTGCTTTGAATAAAATGGTATGCAATGCGGAAAGTAAAACCTAAACTAACCCAACCCTTAGGTATAATATCATTTAAGGTGCATGTTGTTTATAGGGTCAGAGATTGGATCTCCCTCCATGGTAGCCAAATTGTATGCTCCATTGCCTACAACCCTTGTTATGATAAAAGGACCTAGCCAATTAGGTTCAAACTTCCCTGGCTTTTCTCATTCCGCTAGGTTTCTTCGGTTCTCTTTGAGAACTAGATCTCCCACTTCAAAAGTTCTTGGGCAGACTCGTTTATTGTAACTTCATCTCAGTCTATTCTGATAACCTTGCAGATGATTGAAATCAGTTTGTCTCTTTTCATCGAGCGTTTTTAGCTCTTGTAACCTTGCAACCCGATAGTCTTCCTCTAATATGATGCTTTTTAAGGAGACTCTTAAAGATGGTAGTTCTATTTCAATAATTAATATTGCTTTTGTACCATAGACCAAGGAATATGGTGTTGCTCCTGTAGGGGTGCGTACTCCTATTCTGTAAGCCCAAAGAGTGGGATTTAACTGGAGATGCCAGTCTCGTCCTGTGTCAGTGACAAGTTTCTTAAGGATCTTCAATATTGTCTTGTTTGTTACCTCTACTTTTCCATTGCTTTGTGGATAATATGGTGTTGCAAATATCTGGTGTATTTGAAATTTTTAACACAATTATTTCATTTCTTGATTTTTGAATGGACGTCCATTGTCTGTCACTATACACATTGGAATCCTGTATCGACAGATAATGTAATTAAGCATGAACTTTTCTATTTTTTTTTCCAGTGGTGTATGTAAGGGGAATTGCCTCGACCCATTTAATAAAATACTCAGTACCTGTTAAGATGAATTTGTGCTCGTTGGAAGAAGTAGGATTGATTTTACCAACTAGATCTAACCCCCATTGTGAAAATGGCCATGGTGATGTAATAGGTTGAATGTCTTGTGCCGGTGCATGAATGAGGTCTCCATGCAGTTGACATTATTTACATTTTTGTACATATATATAGGCATCCTTTTCCATAGTTGGTCAATAATATCCAGTTCTTAGCAATATATTTGACAATGGTGGACCACTTTGATGCGCCCCACAAATTCCATCATGGACTTCCTTTAGAGAAAGTTGTGCTTCATTTTCATCAAGACATCGGAGAATTGTTCCATCAAATCCCTTTCTATACAATGTATCTGCAATAGTAGTGTGTCTGGATGCCTGATGAATAAGAGTTTTCTTTCGATTTCTAGACAAATCTAGAGACATGTACTGAGTATGCAAATATGTGTATATCTCATTGTACCACGGGGATTCTGGACCCACAATTGCACATGCATATTCTGTTGAGGTAATCTCATATCCCAGTATCATCAATTATTCTATAATAAACTCACACTGAGTTTCATTATTAGGCATATTTAGAAGAGACCCTATTATAGCCATGGCGTCAGCTACCTTGTTCTGTATCCTTGAAATTTGTTCAAAAGTGATTTTACTAAAATGTTCTTTGTAATCTTCTACCATTTGTTTATAAGGCAGCAGTTTATCATCTTTCATGTTGTAGTCATCATTGACTTGATTTACAATCAGTTGTGAGTCACCATAGACCTGTAATTCTTTTATTCTCCATTGCACAACTATACAAAGTCCTATGAGGAGAGCTTCATATTCGGCTATATTGTTCGTACAGGGAAAATTTATCCTAAATGACTTATGGATAGAATCACCCTGAGGGGTGATGAAAATAATCCTAGCTCCAGATCCATGATTTGTATATGACCAATCAAAGTATAATTTTCACATTATAGATGTTGTCAATGTAAACACTGATTCGTCTGGAAAGTCTATGAGAAATGGGTGACTGTCTTGTGAAGGAGCCTCTGCTAACTGATCTGCTATAATTTGTCCTTTGATGGCATTTTTGTCCACATACTCTATATCAAACTCACTCAAAATCATGACCCACTTAGCCAATCTCCCAGTCAATGTTGCTCTGCTTAACAGATATTTGAGTGGATCAAAGCACGCTATGAGTTGTACCTTGTGACTCAACATGTAATGTCAAAGTTTTTGAGATGCAAAGATTACTGCTAAACATGTGTGTTCTATAGGAGTGTAATTAAGCTCATATCCGATCAAGGTTCTACTTATATAGTAGATAGCTCTTTCTTTTCCTTGTTCATCATGTTGTGCCAACAAAGCTCCCAAAGTTGAGTTTGTCGTTGATATATATAATAATAAAGATTTTATTGGAGTAGGTGGAACTAACACTGGAGTGTTCAGAAGATAATCTTTTAGAGCTTGGAAAGCTTCTTGGCATTGTTTTGTCCATTTAAAAGTAACTCCTTTCCTAAGTAAATGTTGGAACGGATGACATTTATCTGCCAGTTGTGCTATGAATCTCCTTATGGATTGTAGTCTTCCTTGTAACCCTCTTAATTTCTTAAGTGTTGATGGAGGTTGCATATCTATGATTGCTTTGACCTTTGCAGGGTCTACTTCAATTCCTCTATTAGACACGATAAAACCTAACAGTTTGCCTGTTGTTACACCAAACACACACTTTTTGGGGTTTAACCTGACATTGTACTGCACTAACCGATCAAATATTCTTTGCAAAGATTGCAAGGTGACCTTCTCTTCTCTGTGATTTAGCCAGTAGATCATCCACGTAATCTTCCATTATGTTGTGGATCATGTCATGAAATAGTGTTGTCATGGCCCTTTGGTATGTTGCTCCTGCATTCTTAAGACCAAACGACATCACATTCCAGCAGTATGTCCCCCATGGACTAGGAAATGTTATTTTATGTTGATCTTCTAATGCAATTCTAATCTGGTTGTATCCCGAGAAACCATCCATTAATGAAAGCATTTCATTCCCAACAGTTAAGTCAACTATCATATCGATGTTGGGTAATGGAAAATCATCCTTAGGACAAGCTTTGTTTAGATATCGGAAGTCAATACAGATTCGTATGTCTCCTGTGGGCTTAGTCACAGGTACCAGGTTGGATATCCATTCTACATAGTCAATAGGTCGAATGAAACCTACATCCAACAGCTTTGGAGTTCTATTTTAACCAGTAATGCAATCTGTGGATGCTTTTTTCTTAATTTTTGTTTGTATGGTTTAAATCCTGGTAGCAAAGGTAAATGATGTAGCACCAACTCAGGATCTAATCCTGGCATATCCACATAGGACCAAGCAAAGTTGATAGGACATTATTTGAAAAAATGTGTGAATTTGTCCTTTTCTTCAAGTGTGAGTGTACATGGTGTAGGAGCACCCCATAAAACCCTTCAAGATGATAATTCAAACTCTGAGAAGGGAGGATAAGGCATTAAATATGTCTTTAGAATGTTTTGTATAGGTTTTCAATCATGCATTGTGTGTTTGTAATAATGAACCCCATCTTGTGAGCCAAACTCCTATTTTGGTATTTATATGAGCCAATTAGGACTTTTGGACAATACGGGATCAAATGTATTGATTTTAAGTGTTTTAATATGTTTTAGGAGGGGTTAAGCTTGACCCAAGGCTTTAGGAGGCAAAAGATGACATTTTGACAACTTTTGCAGTCATGAGCAACTTTTATGCACTTTTTGTATTTTTGTTAATTTGAAACTCCTCCAATGGCTCTAACCTCTTGATTTTTAGTTGAGAGAAGTTGTGGATTAGTTTTAACACCTTTTGGATCCAATTCCCAAGGAGTGATTGTATGAAGAAGAGTTTTGATGCCATCAAACTAATAGAATTCTGATTTTTTCCTGCAATTCTGGAGTTTTGGTCCATGGTACGGTTCTGTACGGATTGGGATCCATTCCCAATGATGTGAATTGGTTGAAGAGGAGAGATAACATTTTTTTTAATTTGATTTGAATTCTTTATTGTGTGGGTTGCTTCTGATATTCAAGATTTACTGTAGGTACCCGGAAAACCAGGGTTTACCTTGGGTTTTTCCTCCTCCATGGCCATATCTTGCACTTTACCAATCTGAGACTCATGGGATTTGGTGAAAGGAAAGTATGGTAAATTTATTATAGGATTAAAAGAGTTTTTTGTCAGAGGAGCATGGGAGAGTTATGTTTGGAGCGACCCTAGGTAGACATCTCTATGTGGCTACCTAGACCTTGAACAACAAAGTTACCCTTGTGTGTAATTGGCAATGATTCCAGGAGTGTAACCCTAGAATTCCCTATGGTTTATGGTTACCTATATTCCCATGGGATTTTAATTGGCTGATTCATTCATCTTAGTATATTTGCTTCACAAAAGAGGCCTAATTAACCCTTTAGGACAGTCAACATCCTACCAGCAAAGACCTTTATTTTTCAGACTCTGATCCTTCCTTTTGGGGATTTCTGTAACTTCCAAAAGGGTGTTTGAATCCATAATTTTTTTGCCAAGGTGTTTGGGAAAATTTTAACTTAAGGTCTCTTTACCTACTAAATAGGGCTACAAGCAACTAGGCCTAATTGAGTGAGTTTCTTAAGGAATGAGCATGTATCCTTGCAACCGGTGCTTTGTCTGACCTTGGGGACTCTTGTATGACCCAAAGCAGGTATGAAAATGGTTTGTAACCCTTGGAGGTATCATGGAGTGTGTTGTAGCAAGATACCCCTGATTGAGTAGGTATGAGTCTTGAAGATGGTGAGAAGATTGAACTAATGTTGTAGAGCCTTTCCTTGATAGGATCCCATTCTTGTTTTGAGGGGTTAGTTTTATACATTGTGAGGTGTTTCGCAGGTTACAAGGAGGGCTCTGCATCAAGTGGTATCAAAGCTAGTAACGGCTTTGGTAAGGAGATAGAGAATTGAGAGATGTCAGAGGGACAAGAAGAAGAAGTCCCTAGAGGACCAATCACCAACATGGAATTGGCAAATATTGTGAGAGAGAAGGCCACTGCTTGCAAGGCAATGCAAAGGGAGCTAGAGAGGTTGAGAGGCGGAGTAGATGGGAAGGAAGATGGAGGCATTGGAAGTGTTGAAGAAGGGGATGAGGATGACATCCATATGTCAGAGGAAGAGGTGATTCCTCCTAACCAGAGACACTTCCTTAATGCCCTCAAATCCATGGAGAGAAGAACCATGGAGCAGAAGATTGATTTGCCAACTTTCACTGGGAAAATGGAACTAGATGTTGTGATGGATTGCATAGACTCCCTATCTAGTTTCTTTGAGTGTGAAGACATTCCAGGACACCAGAAGGTAAAGATTGCTAAGTCCATGTTGAAGGGAGCAGCCCTAACTTGGTGGAACTTTGTCCAAGAAGAAAGAGAGAAGGACAACAAGCCCAAGATTGTTTCTTGGAAGAGGATGGTTGCCTTAATCAAAGAGGCCTATGTACCCAAAGACTATGAAATACAACTCCATAAGAGGAGACAAGATCTCAAGCAGACGGAGATGGATGTGAACTTATACACTGAGGAGTTCCAAAGGCTATGCATGAAGTCTAAAACAAAAGAGGAAGAGAGTGAGAAAGTTGCCCGATACCTGAATGGATTAAGGTACAACATTCAAGAAGAATTGAACCTTCTTAGCCCAGATATTGTTGGTAGATGTCATCAACTTGCTATCAAGGTGGAAGAGAATATCAAAAGGAGACAAGAGCAGAATAATAAAGGAAGAGGAAGACAGCAGAGGGGTCGAAGAAATTTTTTCAGAAGTAAGGGAAATGGTTTTGGAAATCAAAGTGAAACCAGTCAAGAAGGCACTAAAGGAGAGAGTAGTTCCAATAACAATGGAGGATACAATCAGAAAGGTAACTTTAGAGGAAGAAGACCACCATTTAGAGGGAGATCTCAAGGTAGAGGTCTGATCAAATGTTATAACTACAATCAGGAAGGACACATGGCCAATAGATGCCCGGATAAACCCACTAGTTCCATGGGAGAAAGGAGAAGTAACTTGATCTTAGAAGTTGACTGCCAAAGTGTGGCAAGTTCAAACACATACCAAAGTGTCAATACCCCTTATAGCTATGGATACCCTGAAAGAGGTGAAGCTTTGATGATCAGAAGAGCAGTAACCACTATGAAGATGTCTGATAGAGAACCCCCATAGAGGAAGTCTCCATTCAAGACCATTTGCAAAGTGGGTTGAAAAGTCTGCAAGGTCCTAATAGATTCCAGTTCAACTGAGAACTTTGTGTCTCTAGAGATGGTGGAGAAACTAAAGTTGAGGAGACTACCTCACCTTAGCCCCTACAAGGTCTCATGGCTCACACAAGGACAACAAACTGTTGTGGAAGAGCAGGCTTGGGTGCAATTCCATATTGGAACCTATAGAGATAGGTTGATGTTTGACATTGCAAAGATGGATGCTTGCCATCTCCTATTTGGGAGACCATGGCAGTTTGATTTGAAGGCACAAAATGATGGTGCTAGGAATACATATTCTATCACCAAAGATGGTAAGGTGGCTGAGTTGCTACCTTTAATGGAGGATGAGGAGGAGACCAAACAAAAGGAGGCCAAGGTGTTGTTATTAGGAGGGAAGCAGTTCATGAGGAACATGGAAAATGAAGGCATGGTCTATTATGCCCTTATCCCTATTCCAATAGTAACAAAGGTGGAGAAGTCTAAAGACAAGAAAGAGGATAGATTGAGGTTGATTGATCCTACAGTGCAGCAGCTACTAGACAAATACAAGGGTGTCATTTCTGATGGCATGCCAAGGTCACTACCTCTCATGAGGGACATAAACCATTGTAAGGACCTTATACCTAGATCCACCTTGCCTAATAAAGCAGCATATAAGCTCACACCATATCAGAATGTTGAGATGGCAAAACAGGTTGAAGAATTGTTGGAGTTCGGGTTGATTGGCAAAAGTTTGAGCCCATATGCAGTCCCTGCAGTCTTGGCACCCAAAAAGGAAGGCACTTGGAGGCTTTGCACCGACTCAAGAGCTATCAACAAGATTACTATTAGGTATAGGTTTCCAATGCTTAGGATTAAAGATTTGTTAGATTGTTGGGGGGGTGCTAGATATTTTACAAAAGTTGATTTAAAGAGTGGCTATCATCATATTAGGATTAGGCCAGGAGATGAATGGAAGACTGCCTTTAAAACAAATGAGGGGTTGTATGAGTGGAAAGTCATGCCCTTTGGCTTATCCAATGCATCTAGTACCTTCATGAGGTTAATAAATGAAGTCTTAAGGGATTTCATAGGGAAATTTGTTATAGTCTACCTAGATGACATTCTAGTTTTCAGTCAAACTAAAGGAGAGCATCTAAAGCATGTAGACCTGGTCCTAAGAAGATTGTATGAATAACAATTAATGATCAACTTGGAAAAGTGTTTCTAAGTTATGCATGAAGAGATCATTTACTTGGGATTTGTAATCTCATATGGTGAATTGAAAATGGATCAAGAAAAGGTGAGTGCCATATTGTCTTGGCCTACACCTAGGACAATGAATGATGTTAGAAGTTTCCATGGCTTAGCTACCATCTATAGGAATTTTATAAGAGGCTTTAGCCATGTTTGTGCCCCTATGCTTGATACAATAAAGGGAGGAAAAAAGTGCAAGTTTAGTTGGATAGAAGAAGCAGATAACTCTTTTGAAAAATTGAAGAGAAAAGTTGTTGAGCAGCTGGTCCTTGCCCTACCTGATTTCAACAAGATCTTCCAAGTGGAGTGTGATGCTATTCATATGGCTATTGGAGTAGTACTCAGTCAAAGAGGGAAGAACTATTGCTTTCTTCAGTGAGAAGTTGAATGAGGCAAAGAGGAGATATTCATCTTATGACCTAGAGATGTATGCTCTAGTCCAATCCTTGAAAAAGTGGAGACACCACTTGCTACCAAAAGAATTCATAGTTTTCACAGACAATCAGGCCCTTAGTTTTATAAACAGTCAAGAAAAGTTGAATCATCGGTACATGAAGTGGGTAGAGACCCTACAAGATTTCACTCTCATTCTTAAGCACAAGAAAGTAGTCAAGAATAAGGTGGTAGATGCTTTGGGTAGAAGAGTCCTAACTACAAATCAGATTCAGTTGGAGAGTGTTGGAATAGACTCTTTGAAAGCCATGTATGAGGGTGATGAAGATTTTGGAGAGGCCTATAAGGTATGTGCTTCATTTGATGAATAGTTTCATGTTGAGTATTCTGAATTTTTGATTCAAAATGGATTGTTGTTTAAGGGTGCACAACTATGCATACCCAAATGCTCTATGAGATTGAATATAATTAAGGAGAAACATTGTGGAGCAATGGCAGGCCACTTTGGTCTTGACAAGACACTAGATTTGGTAAAGAGACACTATTTTTGGCCCAAACTACAGGCAGATGTCAAGAGATTTGTGGAGACGTGTGATTTTCCAAAAGGCAAAGAGAAAGTCCACCAATGCAGGCCTATACCAGCCTTTACCCATACCTTCAAGACTATGGGAAAGCATAAGTATGGATTTTCTTTTAGGATTGCCTAGGACAAGGAAAGGATATGATAGTGTTTTTTGTAGTGGTGGATAGGTTTAGTAAGATGGCACATTTCTTTCCATGCAAAACCACTTGTGATGCTTCTTATGTAGCAGACTTGTTCTTTAAGGAGATTGTCCGGATACATGGTTTACCTTTGACTATAGTATCTGATAGGGATGTGAAATTTATCAGTCACTTCTGGAGGACCTTTTGGAAGAAGCTTGGTATAAATTTATCCTTCTCCTCGGCCTACCATCCCCAAATAGATGGTCAAACAGAAGTTGTAAATAGGTCACTAGGGAATCTGCTAAGGTGTTTGACTAGACAACATGGAGAAAGGTGGGATAGTATATTGTCTTGGGCAGCCAGTAAGTCACCTTTCTAGATTGTATATGGCATCCACCCAAGGGGTGTGATGGAGTTGAGAGAGATACCTCATGGAGAAGCCATTAGTGCAGATGGAGAAACCTTTGCTACTGCCATAAAAGAAATCCATGACCAAGTTAAGACTCATCTTCAACAATCTACAGAGAAGTATAACGCTCATGCTGACAAAAAGAAGAGAGATGTTCAGTTTGATGTAGGAGACTTGGTGTGGGTTCACTTGAAGAAGGAAAGACTTCCAAAAGGCAGATTTACAAAGCTGATGCAAAGAAAGATTGGCCCCTGCCAAATCTTGAAGAAATGTGGTCCAAATGCCTATGAACTTCAACTACCATCTAATCTTGGTTTGTCACCTATTTTTAATGTTTGTGACTTAACTCTTTATAAATCTAGTGTTGGTGCAGGAGAAGACACAATTCAGGTTATTGTTGATGATGACATTCCCAAACATGAACTACCAAAGTTGCATAAGGTTCTAAACACTAAGGTTGCGAAGCGAACCAGGAGAAAAGTTTACATGGAGTATTTGGTGGCTTGGAAAGGACAACCTGATTCTGAAGTAGTCTGGATGACAGAGCAGTAGATCAAAGATCATGGTGCAGACTTGCAGACTCTCATCTCAAGTGGACTTGAGATTTCTTCTTCCGGGGAGTATGGTGCAGGAGCACCGCATCAAACCCTTCAAGATGATAAGTCAGACTCTGAGAAGGGAGGATAAGGCATTAAATATGTCTTTAGAATTTTTTGTAAAGGTTTAAATCATGCATTGTGTGTTTGTAATAATGAACCCCATCTTGTGAGCCAAACTCCTATTTTGGCATTTTTATGAGCCAATTAGGAGTTTTGGACAATAGGGGGTCAAATGTGTTGATTTTAAGTGTTTTAAGATGTTTTAGGAGGGGTTAATCTTGACCCAAGGCTTTAGGAGGCAAAAGATGACATTTTGACAACCTTTGCAAAAGTTGTCAAAAATTGTCATGAGCAACTTTTATGCACTTTTCGCATTTTGTTAATTTGAAACTCCTCCAATGGCTCTAACCTCTTTATTTTAAGTTGAGAGCAGTTATGGAGTAGTTTATACACCTTGTGGATCCAATTCCCAAGGAGTGATTGTACGGAGAAGAGTTTTGATGCCATCAAACTAATAGAATTCTGAGTTTTTCCTACAATTCTGGAATTTTGGTCCGTGGTACGGTTCTGTACGGATTGGGATCCATTCCCAATGATGTGAATTGGTTGAAGAGGAGAGTTAAAATTGTTTTGGCTTTGATTTTAAATCTTTATTGTGTTTTTTTCTCCTGATATTCAAGTTTTACTGTAGGTACCCGGAAAACTAGGGTTTACCTTGGGTTTTTCCTCCTCCATGGCCATATCTTGCACTTTACCAATCTGAGACTCATGGGATTTGGTGAAAGGAAAGTATGGTAAATGTATTCTAGGATTCCAAGAGTGTTTTTTAGAAGGAGCATGGGAGAGTTGTGTTTGGAGCGACCCTAGGTAGACATCTCTATGTGGCTACCTAGACCTTGAACAACAAAGTCACCCTTGTGTGTAATTGGTGTTGATTCTAGGCATGTAACCCTGGAATTCCCTAGGGTTTATTCTTCCCTACATTCCCATGGGATTTTAATTGGCCGACTCATTCATCTTAGTATAGTTGCTTCACAAAAGAGGCGTAATTAGCCCTTTAGGACAGTCAACATCCTACTGGCAAAGACCTTTATTTTCCAGACCCTGATCATTCTTTTTGGGGATTTTTGTAACTTCCAAAAGGGTGTTTGAATCCATAATTTTTTTGCTAAGTTGTTTGGGAAAATTTTAGCTTAAGGTCTTTATACTCGCTAAATAGGGCTACAAGCAACTAGGCCTAATTGAGTGAGTTTCTTTAGGAATGGGCATGTATCCTTGCAACCGGTTCTTTTACTAACCTTGGGGAGTCTTGTATGATCCAAAATCAGTATGAAAATGGTTTGTAACCCTTGGAGGTATCATGGAGTGTGTTATAGCAAGATACCCCTGATTGAGTAGGTACGAGTCTTGAAGATGGTGAGAAGATTGAACTAATGTTGTAGAGCCTTGCCTTGATAGGATCCCATTATTATTTTGAGGGGTTAGTATCATACATTGTGAGGTCTTTGGTAGGTTACAAGGAGGGCTCTGCATCAGTACAAGGGGTAATTCATTACTCCCTTCTGTCATAACAGATTCTAATAACATGAAGACTTGATCGTTTGAGTGACTTGGTGTATTTTCATCTTTTATAGGCAATATTTGATACCTTATCATGTCACTTGTTCGTGGGTTGGAATCATGGAGTGATAGGAATTCTCAGTTGTGAGAGTTTGTTTCGCTTTCAATGTATGTTTCAGCTTTTGAGGTTGTATCACTTATCTCCTCTTGTTCTTGCCTCTAATTTTGTTGTAGATTGGTTGGTCTCCTTTGTATAGTAGTTACCCTTCTTAAGCCCGGTATTAGCCATTGTAGTCTCTCTTTGTCTGATTCATTAGGCAGAGATTGAGTTGTTTCCCATGGCAGAAGCATTGACAATAACCAAGGATTAAGCTCATTTGTTGGTGATAAGCTTGTGTCTGTTACTACATTTGCTTGTGCGGTTGTTTCAAAAACTGTATTGTTGTGTGACTCGGTGCTAGGTTCTTGCAGGAGTTATCCCATATCTTCACCATCTAATTTTGCACTAGGTGATGTTGGTACTTGGTTGTTTGTTTGAGATGAAGAGGGAAACACTCGCGTAGACAACTACCTTTGAGATATGTAGTCTGATAGTATCCTTGGTCTGTTCAATATATCTAGTGTGTGTTGTCTTGCTTCTGTTGCATGTGGTACATGTTTATATCCTAACCCTTAATTCCCTGGATTGTCATTAGGTACAATGGGTTCTAATCTTCCTTGTTTCTATAATCCCAAGCCTATGGTGTCATCATACCCATGTTTTTGGAGCATTTTGAACCCATTGCCGTACCAATCTAGAGGTAATTTGAGTATTGTCATGTCATCTTCTTCTTTGTATATCCAATGATTGACATCTTCATTCAAAGATTTAATTTTCTTTTTTTTATTATTCACAAATATTTATTATTATTTGAATAATCATTTTTCATTAGACCTCCCATTCTATCTCTCTCCCATGGAGGAGCCGAATGAAATGAAATTTTCGTGTTCAGTTCTGAATTAGAAAGAGAATGATTCTGAGTATCTGACAATTTCCTTTCCTTTGTCTTGTTTCATTACTGCATTTTGAGGTTTCCCAAAAGACCTAGGAGAGAGAGACAATTGTTTTCCATTTGAGGCACTTGAAATAGAATACTCTCCACAACCAATATCTTTTATCTATAAAGAAGATGTTGTAGGAACATTCTTCTGTATTTCTATGATTGTCAATGACTCCATTTGTGTAGTGAGAGGTGTTGCTTGATTAATTGGTACCTGATTATCCATACTTTCTTTTAAATAATTACAGTGTTGGAATGAATTTGGATCACCTTTTATGGTGATTTCAATGTTTTTATATGGGAATTTGACACATTGATGAAATGTTGATGGTACAACTTGCATGGTGTGAATCCATGGGTGGCCCAATAATATGTTGTATCCTAGGTCTCTGTCCAATACTTGAAAAGTGACCTTGTTGTTATAGGTCCTATTTGCACTAGTAGCATTACTATACCTTTTGAGGGACGTTATTCATCATCATATGCTTTGATATTTATTCTCTTTGATGGATCAATATGAAGCTCAGAATATCCCAATGCCTTAACCCACTTTAAAGTACAAATGTTGAGACCGACTCCTCCATCTATGAGTACTCTTCTGATTCTTCTCTTATGTATGTAAGCTTCTAGATGTAGCAGGTCATTATGGAGAATTCTATCACTAGGAACATCTTATTATGTGAATGCAATGCGGGTGCCCTATGCCAAATTCCCTACCATGGATTGGAAGGCATTTTCATCTATATCTTTGTCTACTACTGAATCTTGAAGCGCTTTGTCCAGAATGGCTTTATGAGTGGGTGAAATACGCAAGAGTTCAAAAAGTGATATCTATGTCGGGGTTTTCTTGAGTTGCTCAACAACATTATAAGTCCCTACTAATGGTGGTAGGTTTGGTGGTACTCCTTGTAAAGTTACCTTTGATCTGCAAGTAACTACTGCATAGTCTCTATATCTGGGAGTTATTGTGATTGTAGCCACTGTATCATCACTTGTGCAAGAACTATCTGTACCATATGTTGTGTGTTGGAAAATGCACGCTCCAATGAGAAATTGTAGGTGATTGAGGGTATTGTCATTTTTGGCAACCTTACAATCATATGATACCAGCAGGCACTGACATCCGTAGACTCTACACCGGCATACATTCATCGGCACCGAAAAGATTGATTACCGGCACCCTAGCCGACAGGATTTTATTTATTGCAAAATGTAACTAATTGTAATATATTTTTGAAAGCCGACAAGGCATATTATACTAAGGCTCATATATAAGTATGAGATCTTAGAGAACATTTGTAGATAGGATATATGATGGATATTATGTGAGAATATTAAGGCAGAGTTTGGAATAAGGTTTTTGAAGTTGTAGAGCTTAAACCGGTACTAGATCTAGCATAGCAGATGCCCTTTTGTAGCAATACATGACATTGGATTTTCATAATCCACTTTTGTAAGTCAGTGAGACTTCTCTTTTGTATGTAAGCAATGAGCTTTAGATAGTTGGCCTTCCTGCATGTGCAGGCCCCTATTGTAACAGTAATATTCTCTTATTGGTCAGTAAGCGAATATTGTGGGTCACAAATCCCACCGAGGTTTTTCCCACACTAGGTTTCCTCATTAAAAATATTGTGTTATGGTGTGTCTTTAATGTTGTGGTTGTTGTTCTTATTTATTGCATTAATTTTGGTTTATCGGTACATAGTTTTGGAATGCTTTTCATTTAATAAGTTAAGAAAATCAACAAACTGGTTAGATACTGATTCACCCCCTCCCCCCTCTCAGTATCTTTGGGAATCCTAACAATTGCTATCAAATCCTGGTCCTCTATTTTCAAAAGCCTAATAGCTTGAGGAAGATTCTGGCACTGGTATAGATGGATAATCTGAGGAAGCAACTAGAAACATTTCTTGCAGATTATGATGCATAAAAGTTGAAGAATGTGAAACTTGAAGATGATCTGAAGGCTAAACAGGATATCATTCAAGGACTTCAGAAAAATATCACTATTGCTAGGAACAAAACAAGAGAACTTTTTGAGAAGATGCAGAGTGATGATGATGAGAAAGAAACTCTTAATGATCTTGTGAACAAACTAAGACAAGAAAACAGTACAATGAAGAATGAGATGCAAGATATGACCATGAGATTTTGTAAAGACATTGAAGATAGAAAGAAGAATGAACATGATTTGGCTAGAAGAATCAATGATGCTACAAATAAAAATCTAAGACTCAGTCATGAGAATGATATGTTAAAAACATATATGATACACTTGGAACATGATAAAACTGAACTCATGAGACAGAAATATTTCTTGGAAAATGAGTTGGCTACTACAAATCAACACAAGGATAAATTCAAGAAAATTTCAGAAGAACTTGATGACATGCTGAAAAATCAGAAACCTAATGGTGACACTAATGGCCTTGGCTTTGAAGTTGGTGAAAGCTTCGGCATTGCAAATAAACATGATCACAGCAAACCGGTAAGAGAACCTAATGCTTAAAATTCAATGGAAAATGCTTTAACTGTAACAAGTATGGTCATAGAGAAAATCAATGTAGATCTAGAAACTATCAGAATAGTAATGCACCCACCGATCAATACTCTAAATGCAACAAAGTTGGTCATAATTTAGAAAACTGCAAAATGAATGTAAGATGTTATATTTATGGAAGATTTGGACACCTATCTAATCAATGCAGAACACATACCGGCATAGGATATGGGAAAGCTATTCAGAAAAACAATGTGACTTGTTATGCTTGTAACAAGATTGGACATACTGTAAAATTTTGTAGAAGTAAGACATCACCAGCAAATAACAAAGGACCCAGCTTGAAAGGTAAAGAAAGGGTTGAAGAGGTAAAGCGAGAATTTTCAAAACAATGGATTAGAAAGTCTGACATGAATGTTAGTGAAGCTATTCCTTCACCGGTAGAACATAGTATCACTCCACCAGTAGGAGATTCTTCATCTAACTAAGAAATAATCCCTTGGGGGTATGGCAACAAATTGAAAAGCATGCTAGTTTACCCTCGGTTGATGGTGAGAAGTTGGATTACTTCTTTACCGGTAGATGAGTTAAGTTTTGACTTAACCAGCAGGCATTAAATGTGGAAGTTGAAAGAAATAACATTATAAAGCAAGTGTTTTGGCTCTTTTTTCATTCACCAAGCATTCTTATCTCCAGAGAGCGCTAAAATCCCGAGTGAAGGAATCCACAACGAAAAGTGAAGCAAATCATCCTAAAGGCAAATTAAGGTATTTATAACTATGGCTTCATCATCTGCACCTGAATTCATTGCAAACCCTATAGTGATGGAAGTTATTAAGTGCCCTAGACCTGTGTTCAAACTTATTCCCAAAATTGCGAAGAAAGATGATACCCTAGGAGCATTTTCGAAAATACCTAAGGGAGTAGTTTATGTAGAAGATCCTAGAATGTATATACGTTGTCATATTGAGGAACTAGGAGTTGAAGAAATAATGAACATGTATAGGACTGTAATTTGTGATGAACATGATAATGTTAAACCAGAACACAAGATAGTGGAAACCCTAGGCTTTGTGGACATTCTTAGTATCCCTGATTTTCCTAAGGATGTGATAAGGATAGTCTTGAGCAGAGTTCATGGGGAGTTCTTTTGGTTGGATTCCATTCATAAGATTACCAAAGAGGCAATTAGGGTAGTGACAGGCTTACCTTCCACCGGTAGCAGGCCTGATAAAACTAAAAAGGTTGCAAATGACACTGTGATGACCCTAACCGGCGCAACATTTGATAAAAGATCCATGAGAGTCAATGATGTGAAAGATATCAATGTTAGATTTGTTAGTATGATTCTTGGTTATAAGGCTACACATGCAAACAAACTAAACTTTTTTTCCAACTTATGTATTAAAAGTGCATATGACATGGTGAATAACAATGCTATGATTGATGTATATGAGTGGCTAAAAGATGAACTGATAGACAATTTGAAGAAAATCAAAGGTGATAAGAAAGGAACTTTCAGATTTGGAAACCTGCTTGTATGTTTAATGTTGTACATTACCAAGCAAGTTCCCGGTATTGGTAGGAAAGACTTTGGTTTTGATATTCTGGTAGGAAAACAACTTCTTGATATACTGAACAACATGGGAGATGATAGGGAGAAAAATATAAATGAACATTTTCAAACTTTGAAAGCAAAGATGAAGACAAGAATAAGGCTATCTCAAGCAATTGTTGATAAGTATCAAAAAGAGATATGCTTTGTGATCAAGAAAGATGAAATTTGGATGGAGGCAGTTATCCCTAGGATTGTTTGGGTTACAGAGATGGGATATGAGGCAGATGACAACATAGTTGAAACCTATGCAAAAGCCCTCTTAGAAGCACCTAAGGAACCATCTGAGGGATTTTTTGGGAATGCAGAGACTATAGAAAGCAAAATTCAATCTGAGAAAATAATCAAGAAAACTGAACAGATAGTGAGGAAGGGAACAAGACAAGCAAAAGCAATAAAAGAAGATGTATTGAGAAAAACTGGTATTAAGGAAAGTGAATTGGAAGGACCACAACCGGAGACACATCTCTCACCGGTTGCTACTTCCTCGAACAGTGATATACTGGTTGAGTTCAAAAGGGTAGAAAGAAAAAGAAAACCCTCACCGGTACCCTCACCTACACCTAGAAGGACAAGACAAAAGCAACATGCAGTTAGGTCTCCGGCTAAGAAATTGACAGCAAAGAAAAGAAAAGAAAAACTGGTTATTCCACCTTTGGACAAACTTCTGAATGAAATAACTGAGGATGGGAAATTGAAAAATATCAATAAGTTATATAACACACTTTCAAATGATGAAAAGGAGAGCATAGAAAATAGTGTAATCTTACACTTAGACATCTATAAGAAATTTATGGTGGAAATTGTGGATGACATACCCAATGATTTGTACAGAAGATTAGAAGCTAGAAGGGTAGCTATTGTGGAATTGGACAAAAATATAAAAATAGAGAAGCTACTTGTAGTTCACCCAGTGAACTCCACGCAAGAGATTGATGAGCTAATCAGTGAAGCCAATCAGACAGTATTTTCAACTGGTCATCGGCATGTTGCACTAACGGCAGGCACAGTAAATGAAATAACTGAAGAGACTGCAAATCAGTGGGATATATTTTTTGTTGAAAAAGAGAAACAAGAAGAGCTTAAAAGACCAAAGACTATCAGAGTCTACCAAAAAAAAAGGATAAGGGGAAAGGTAAAGTAGGTGGACCTCCAAGCCTAAAGATAACTGATAACTTTCCCCCACCTCTTTCTGATACTCCACCAGTACAAACTATTGACACACAACCAGCAACAGAGAGTATGGAAACACCACATGAGGATACAAATCCTGATTCTGAGGTTCTATACACAATGAACATTGACACACGGGAAGTCAATATTGTGGTAGATAAGGAAAAAACTAACAAGAGAGATACTGAGCCACCAACAGGAAATATTGGAGTTGAAAACATTGGAATTCGGGCAGAACAACAAACTGAAAAATCAAATGAACCCCTGGACATAGGAAAGGCAGAGACCATAGATGTGCATACTGATGCATCTACTGAGCCACCGACAACTACTAAAACTGAAAAACCTACTGAGTCACTAGCAATAGACAGCACATAGGTAAACAAAGAAAAACCGGCAATGGACACTACAGTGAAATCTTCAGAGGCACAAACAGAGACACCATCAGGAGAGGACACTGAGAAACTAGTAGAGCAACAAGTTCATACAGAGAAAAACATTGAGCAACAGGCTCCTTCACAGACAGTACCACCGGCCTCATCTGACAAGCCCAAGCCTTTGGTAGTGGAAATGCAAACACAAACAGATCCTCTGAAGAAAGAGGAAAGCAAAGCTATCACAACCACCAACGGATTAAAAATTGTAAAAATAGTTGGACAGTCATCTGGAACATCCCTGACTAGATTTAGGCCTACAAATGTAATAGAGGTACTATTAGATTCAATAAAGAAAATAACTAAGTGTAATGCACAAGCTTATAAGGCTATAGATGACACTGTACCAATTTTGAAGATGATAGCTCCAAAGTGTAACATAGAAAATAAAGATTCTTTGAGCCAATTAGACACATTGTCTAAGTATATAACCGGCAACTTAATAACACTGGATTAGATAAATGAAGACACCTTCAGAGAGAAAATGAATAAGGAGAAGGAAAAATTATTTGAGGAAACAGTAAAGAATAATAAGAAACGTATGGAAACCTTATTACCGGTATTAGGCAAAGCAATTTTGGACTTCAAGAAATTGTACAGAGACACATGTAAAATAGACATTTTGACAAAAGATAGATAAAGAGATCGGCATAGCCCAGAAGAAGATAAATGATATTGTTGACAACCTGATAGGTTCATCAGACTCAATATCAGTAATTGAACAGGAAATTGCAGGATTTGAAGAGAAAATAGAAAAGCTTGATTAAGACAAGGAAAGGATAAAGGTTAAGGCAAAAGAACTTAAATGCAGACTAAGTCCTAAACTGGATATCCTCATCTCTTTGAGAAAAGAGATTTTTGGGGCTCTTGTTCCAGGACTTAAGACACCGGAAGAGAAAATGCACATTCTCACTAGTACAATTCAGAGAACAGAAGCAACAATAAAGGTCAGTGAGAGGTTTAGCAACAGTCTGAATGTTGCCTTAGCAGAAATTTATCAGATTGTAATAAACAGGCTACAGGGAACTAGGCAGGAACTACACTCAATTGACATTGAATGACAGCCTTTGTCATTGATGCCAAACGGGGAGTAGTTGAGGATGAGAAAAAAAGGTTAACAGAAGAGATCATTTGCTTAGGGGGAGCACGCACACAATTTTGACAGTTTTGGTAAGACATTTTTTTGGACAACACTTTTTGGATTTTTCTCACGAGTGTTGACATCAATGCCAAAGGGGGAGATTGTTGGCAAATGCACAATCTAATGAGAAATTGTAGGTGATTGAAGGTATTTTCATTGATGGCAACCTTACAATCATATGATACCGGCAGGCACCACCACCGCCACCGGCAGACTCTACACTAGCATACGTTCATCGACACCAAAAAGATTGATTATCGGCACCCTAGCTGACAGGATTTTATTTATTGCAAAATGTTACTAATTGTAATATCTTTTTGAAAGCCGACAAGGCATATTGTAATAAGGCTCATATATAAGTATGATATCTTAGAGAACATTTGTAGATAGGATATATGATGGATATTATGTGCAAATATTAAGGCAGAGTTTGGAATAAGGTTTTTGAAGTTGCAGAGCTTAAACAGGTACTGGATCTAGCATAGCAAATGCCCTTTTGTAGCAGTACATGACATTGGATTTTCATAATCCACTTTTGTAGGTCAGTGAGACTTCTCTTTTGTATGTAAGCAGTGAGATTTAGGTAGTTGACCTTCCTGCATGTGCAGGCCCCTATTGTAACAGTAATATTCTCTTATTGGCCAGTAAGCGAATATTGTGGGTCATAAATCCCACCGAGGTTTTTCCCGCACTGGGTTTCCTCGCTAAAAATATTGTGTTATGGTGTGTCTTTCATGTTGTGGTTGTTGTTCTTATTTACTGCATTAATTTTGGTTTACCGGTACACAGTTTTGGAATGATTTTCTTTTAATAAGTTAAGAAAATCAGCAAACCAGTTAGATACCGATTCACCACCCCCCCCTCTCAATATCTATGGGAATCCTAAAATTGTGTTGTCAAGGTTTATGTTATATCCCTCCTTATCATCTTCATGTGTAAGTTTGACATCCATGATATGTGCTATAAGTTCATCTTCAAACCATTCTGAATGAAATGGTTCGTCATGCCCCTAGTCCATGAGACAAAGATTTATGTCTTCATCATATTTTGGTGCCTCTGACAGCATGCAAATTTGGTTATCATAATTGTGACTCTCTAGATATTTCTCATCTTTATCAAGTGTTTCTTGTGAATCATCTTTTACTACATCTCCTAAGCTAATGGCATGAATAGTAAAGTCGTATGAGACTTTTGTGTAGGTAGCTATATTATCTTATGTTCCTGATGTAGTAGTCTTCCCTTTGTCATGTTTAACAAATGGATCCTTAAAGATTGTGTCATTTGTATTTTGTGAAGTTTTATCGGTATCGATCGTGATGTCACCTTGTCGATCATATCTTGGACCAAGTTTTTCAACTTATAGCAGCTCACCTTTTTGTGACCTTTAGTACGATGATAATCACATAAATCATTATCATTCCACCATGTAGATTTGAAAGGACCTAGTTTATATACTCTTATTCCCGGCAAAGCGATCATGTTTGTTTGTATTAACTTTTTTAGTGTTGATTCAATAGGTTCCCCTAGAGGTGTGTAATTTCTTCTTGGAGCATTTACCCTTGGATATTTTGTGTTCATATTTTGCATAGCGTTCACATTTGTTGAGACAGTGTTATTCTTCATATGTGGATTTAATGATTAACTTGTGCCTTGTAAAGATAAAACCGGTTGAGTCTTATTCACCGTACGGGCATCTACAACACCATCCGGGCGTCTACAACACCATCGTTGGTCACATTTTTGTTTTTCGACCAAAATTTGGATTTATCATTGTTGTTGTTGTTTCCATACTTAATGAGACCTTGTTCCACTAGTCCTTTTTCACACTCGAGGGATTTTTCAATGATTTGTTTAAACATGGTCAAACATTGAATTTGTATCGGGTACTTGATCTTAGGGATTAAGTTTTTTGTGAACATATCCACTTGCTTTGTTTCTGGAATAATAGTCTTGCACATCCTATAGAGAGCTCTCCATCGTTGCATGAAGGATGCGAATATTTCATTCTCATATTGTTTCACTGTGCACAAGTCCATCAAAGTAACTGGGGTTTCAATGTTATGTGAAAAATTTGCAATGAAGTGTTCAGCTAATTCTCCCCATGATGTGATAGTTGGTAGTAAATGTGAAAACCGCTCTAAGGCAGGGCCTCCCAGACTTTTAGGAAACAGTCTCATTAGGTAAGTGTCTTCAGTTCCAACCTCTATGCATGTCATAAAAACTCTCTAATGTGGTCTCTAGGATCACCTTTCCCTCGATATCTGTCGAATTTCGGTGTTTCAAAATGTGGTGGGAAAGGCGGAATGTATAATGTATGATCAAAAGGATAAGGATGTAAGTCCTGCATTGTGTAGCTCTTTTTATTGTTACCGGTTTGCATAGTCATTACCTGTTGTTGCAAATTCTGTAATTGTTGTGACAGAATATCCATTTGAGTCAAAGGTACACTTTGTGCATGTATATTTCCCACAAAAGGGTTTGTGGTAGCATAACTAGGAGGTTGTTGGAAGGTACCATGATTATAATTTTGTGTGTTGTACATTCCACTAGGTACTATGAAATAAGTGATATGTGAACCCATGTTTGGCTGAGTTGTACTCGTTGTATTGGCAAGACCTAGATTTACATTTTGATGACTATATGTTGATTCTATAGAATAGGAAACTGAAGGTTGGGTTGCACTTATTGTATGAGGAACTTGTGTTTGAATAGGTGCTGAGACACTTGATATTATCGGTATGGTATGTGTTGGTGCGCTAACATTTATTGTTGAAGATGATGCACTTGATTGAGAGTTCGCGTTTGAATTGACATTTGTTTGTATAGATGATGTTGGTGCATTCTGAGGAAAACTTGAGGTCGTTACTTGCATTTGTGTCATATGCAGTATTTGACTGCTATCTTGACCTAGAATATTTCCTAGTGGTAAGAATTTTGTGACATCAAAATCTTCGGGTAATTTTGCCCCATTTTGTAATAACAACGGGAGATACTTGTCCCTATCACTATGTATAAGTGCATCTAAGATCATAAGGACATGAGGGTTTTGTTGAGCTGATTCAATCTCTTCACGTGTTAAATGTTGTTGTAGTTCATGTATTGTGGGCATTGCCTAAGAATTTGATTGTTGACTAGTTGATATGTCCATATTCCAAGTTGGGTTTACAGACTGGTCGTTGTTTGGGTCCATTGTACCTTTTTCCTTTTGTGACCTTGTGACGAGAATTTAAGACTTCTATATGAGGGTGGTTTTATAACTTTTTGCAAGATGACAACTAATGCTAGACTCTAGACCTAAGTATGGGGTATGCAAGACCAGACTAGACTCTCTATTGAAGATTTGGATGTGAGACTTGTTGAGTATTTTGAGATTTTTGCAACGCAAGTTTTTCAAGTTCTTCTCTTAGACGTTCTACAACAATTTCTCTATCAATCCTACGGGCAATTTTATACTTGATATTTATCTCATACTCGACTCCTATATACTGGGGTGTGTTTCTCCTTGATTCCCATGCTAAGTTAGCTAGACTGTCAATAATTTCTTGTTGACTGCCATTTGGCACTAGATTAGGTTGCTTGAAGGGGAGCAAACCATCACCTGGGAGACCCATTAAGACGCATGCTAATACTTTCTAGGATGATTATGCAAATGATGATGTGCTAAGACATGCATATATGAGGTCTAGACAAGGACTTAAATGAGGACGTAAATAGAGATTATGCAACTTCTAAGGGTGATAATAAGGATGTATTTGAGGACTATGCAAGGACTATGGATGATAATAAGGACATAAATGAAGACTATGAAAGGACTTAGGGCAATAATAAGGACGTAAATGAGGACTATGCAAGGACTTATGCAAGGACTACCTATGGTCACAAGTGTGTAAACTTTTGAGTTTTGACGTTTCAAAAATGGACTTTGTTTTCAGTAATTCCATGTGTAGGACAAGTTTTGTGGTTTTCCAAGTCTGAGAATAATTGTTTGGAGGTAGATATAGCTGACTGAACTAGTTTTCAAACAATCTCAGAAAATTCAGAGATACGCAGGATAGGGCCTAAAATAGCCCAAATAACTGACTCAATACTAGTCTGATACAAGGATACATAAAAAGACATAGAAGAAAATCTTAGGCTAGAAATTGGAAACCATTCAAATGAGGCCCTTACAATAAAATACCAAAACAAAACAAACAGATAGAGAGTCTGGCAGAACTGGCTCCACTCCACGACACACACTTCTCAGGCATGTCAGTCTCTCTTACCCCGAAGATCCGAAGATCTTATCACCGAGGGGTTTTTGTATCATAATGCAAGGTACATGAAGGGTATCTATGGGGTACGATCCACACTCCCAAAATCACTAAATGTAGGGTTTTCGGGTACTAAGTTGGTTCTTATTGCAAACTTTTGAGGGGTCCTGATCCAGCGACGGATTCTCAGAGAAATCCACTTAAGACTTTAGTTGAGCTTATCAGTGCAGGGAAGGCCCCCACATACGTCAAATTCACTCAACACTCTAGCCGCCTGACCAATATGTTTATATAGCGGCTCAAAAAAACCACTCGAGAGTATGTTGGGAGAGATGATATCCCCAATGCATCCCAATTTGAAGTACCTTTGTGGGGTGATGAAATCCCCAGTCAAAGATACCCCTCTCTACTTGAAATAAAATAAAATTTAGCATCATTGTCACCTTCTCCCTTTCTCCCAAGACCCCGAAGGAGGGTGGAAAGGTAGTTAATGCAACAATAGGTCCACCCCAAACACGATAAAAGTTCTTTCCTTTAAGAAAATCAAATGTGAGTTAATCTATGTGCAACCTAATTCACGTTCATTTTAAAGCCCAAATTGAGGTGTTGAATACGCATGCACATGTCAATTTTAAACACCAAACTAAAATGTGAAGGCATGCATGTCAATTTTAACCATTGTTAATTTTAAGCCCAAACTGAAGTGTTACACATGCATGTCCATTTTAAACCATTGTTAATTTTAAGCCCAAACTGAAGTGTTACACCTGCATGTCCATTATAAACCATTGTTAATTTTAAGCCCAAAAAATGAAGTGTGAGAGCGTGAGTGCTTATGATCTAATTATAATCTGATCCTCTCTGTAAATTCACCACAGGATGCAAATAGATGATTAGTAACCAAATAAAATCCACATAAAACAAAGAACTCAATTATGACAGAAATGAATGCGTGATGATACTTGCGCGATTGCGTGACCCTGCATAGGTGATTGTGTGATTTTGTCAGAGTGATTGCGTGATCCTGACAGAGCGATTGTGTGATCCTAACAAGTTGATTGCGTGATAACAAGGCGATTGAGTGATCCACAGGTAGACAACACAAAAAATAAAAACTGAAGCTAATTTTGATCAGAAACCTACAAAACATATTGTGAGGCTCTAGCAAGGTCTCTCATCATCCATTCAATGTTAATCAAATCATATTTCACCCTATATGAGAGAACTAAGCTATTGTATATGTCGATGGCTAGTTGGTCTTCTAGATCTTGTATCTTCTTTTCCGCTTTGAGAATTTGCTAATGGCATCTGGCTTGTCTTCTTTGCTCCTTTGTCCTCCTGGCATCTGAAATTTTGAATTGTACCTTACGTGCCATAAACTGTCATAACAAAAACATGCAATAAAATTATTTTGTTTCCAGATTTACCCAATTTCATGCAGAATTACATAGATCAGAGAACATAAAAGAAATAAGAACAAAATAACAAAACAACAATATTGCTAACGAATGCGTAATAATGTCAGAGCGATTGTGTGATCCTGTGTAGGCGATTGCGTAATCCTGTAAGGGCATTTGTAAGATGGGTTCTGCATGAATGTGTAACCCTATCTACTTGATTGCATAGCCTTGTCTATGTGTTTGCGTGATGATGCAAATGTGATTGTGTGATGAATAGATTTGCTTTGAAATCTGCACAAAACCTGCAAAAAAAGGAAAAAATTCATACGATCTACAAAAAAAAATACAGAAAATAGAGAAGGTTAATTAGCTGTTGTTCACGTTGGGTTCACCAAAATGTGTTATGCTCAAATTCATCATTGCTAAATAGGAAATAAGGAAAATCATGAATCCCTTAACTATCTAAGCAATTTGAACACAAACCAATGAAATAGATGCAAAATAGACTAAAATTAAACAATGTAAAACTCCCTATTATGCATCATGGCTTCCATTGTTCTTCTCCTCTTCGTGGTATGGTGGCTCTCAGATATCGCACTGGCAACCTACAAATGACACAGAGATTCAAAGTTTGTGATTGTTGAAAATGGAGATTGAATGCTCAATTTATAGATAATTGGAGAGGATTGATTGAAAGGTAGAACAGATTGATCAAGAGGTGGAACTTGGGTGAGCTCACATGTTGATTGATAGTTGAACTGCTGATTTGGAGGTGAAACAGAATAGATTGAATAGATTAAATGAGTTAAATTATTGAGAAAAAGCTAAGTGAAGAAAGAAAAAGAAGGATTGGAGGATAATTGATTGATGACAAAGAAAGATTTATTTAGAAAAAGCTAACTAGAAGATGAAAATAGAGATTGGAGAGATAAATGATTTAATTAATTAATTAATTTAGCAAGTGCTTGCACTTTGACTTAGATTTTCAATTTAATCTTTGCATGAGATTTATTCAAATAATTGAATTTATTTTAAATTCAATTTAGTATTTGAATATATTTAGAACTTGACTTTGATTTTTGAGATCATGCACATGTGATTGAATTTTAGAAGAAATTAGAAGAATTTGAAATTAAAATGAAATTAGAATTTGGTGATTTGGAAATGGATTTAGAAGAATTAATTAGCTAATTAAATAATTTAAAGAAACTATTTAATTATTTTAGAAATGGAGTTTTTTTTTGTTTTTTTATATGTAATTAGTTGAAGCCTGAATAGCTTTTGACTGGAGCTATGAACCAGTGGGGACACAGTAGGGGGCCCCATCCCCATTACATATCTTTGAATTATTGTTATTATTATTATTATTATTATTATGTTTGATTAGATTGACCCCAAGACCTTCCCCATCCTATGGAAGGCCAAGAGTCACAACTTAGAATTCCACTTTAGATGTCCCTATTGGGAATTGAACTTGGGTATCCACAATGAGAACCCAGTGTTTTAACCAGTTGAGCTCAACCCCTTGGACTTTTAGAAATGGAATTTAATTAAATAATAAAGATTATTTAAATTAAAGGATTAAATCACAATTAAATAAATAATCGATATTTAATTAATATTTAGAAAAGGGTTAATGATTAATTGATTAGAGATAGAAATTGAAAATAGAATTTATTTAAATAATAAAGATTATATAAATTGGGGAATTAATCAGACTTAATTAAATAATAAATATTTAATTAATATTAGCAAATAGTTAAAATGATTAAATAATGATAAAATAAAAAATAGAATAATTAGTAAGATGGTGAGGAAATATGAAATTAGAAGAATAAGATTAATCAACTTAATTAAATAATTAAAGAATTATTTAACTAATTAGACGAATAATTAGTACATGATCAATGAGACATTTTTAGGTATCTACACAACCTACAAAGAATAAACTTGCAACAAATAAAAATAATTTTGTCATCAGGAATTGTCACTTCCTGGCAACAATACAATAGAAATTAAACTTATAGCTCCACAACAAACTAATCTAGAAATCAGAAAACAATACAAATCATGAACATTTAATCTAGAAAATAATCTCATGTGAAATAAACAACAAACAACACTTGCAGCAGAGTAGAAATGATATTTAATAAAGCACATGAATAAACACACATCTAATCTAATACAAAATCACCAGTCAACCTGAGAAGTGGATCCTACCTCCTCAGTACATCTGGTGATGGAGAAAAAATGCTTCTCTACGTTGCCTTGACAATGAAAAATATCCCTTTATTTATTAGAAATAATACGGTTCAATACAATAGATTGCATACAAAGAAATTTGCCTCTTCCCTTCGAGTCTGTTGTACGCTACTTATATATATGCAACTTATAACGACTATTACAAAGATTAGACTGTTTGTTTTGGCCCGTAGTCAATAAAACATTGGATCGTCTGCCTTGGCTGCTGGCAACGAATTGAAAATTTTTCTGTTACAACAGCAAACGTAAATAAGGAATAAGTCTAGAATTTTGTTTTAACAAGCACAACCATTGTCATTAATTATGTCCCTAAATTTGATCCTTATTATGTGTTGAGCTTGGAGAAGTTATTTGTTGAGCTAGAGAACTCATTCAAAAGGTGAAAGGTGGTTGTTACTAATATATATAAAATAGCTAAAGATAGCAACCATGAAATAATGGTTATAGCAATATGAACAAATCTGCCAGCTATGGTGGAAGCACTAATTCATTTAACTACAAAATCTGACGAAAGTCTAATAATTAATTGTATCGTTGGGTACCTGTGTATTTAATGTGAAATTTTCAAAAAAAAATTAAATTTTTGCCCAACGTTCATTGAAATTGCAACTCTCCTTGATTTTTATCAATATTTTGACACACTTAAATTTGTGGGCCAACAGGTATATGGTTAGCGCCACCTTAATTTGTGGGCCGACGAGTATATGGTTAGCATTTGTCGAGGTTCTTGCACTGGACGTGTTTTCATCATGGTTTATGCCCCTGTTTTTGCTGCAATTAATTGTCAATAGCAAAGTTAGTTCTTAGGCCTGTGATTTATGATCTTTGAGGGTCTTTTACCTTCTGTCAAATTAAATGTATGCACTTTTATGGCTGACTCTTCAACTTGATCCATTGTAATCAAATTTGCATATACTTGGGAGCTTTAATAATGGCAATTCTAAACTTTATTGGTTGAATGCTAAGTTCTTTAATTTCAAACTTCAATTTGGTGTTGCTCTAGCTTTAAGCATTGTTTATGGCATCTTGATGAAAATGTTAAATTTTTCTGTACTTGCAAATTTGTTATACTTACGACAATTTGTTATAGGCCAAATTTTTTTGGTGCAAAATATCATGATTATTAAATTTTGTTACCTGTCCATGATTAAAAATTATTGGAGTGTGAGTTTGATATTTTTAAAAGATCTAAATATTAAACATTGGTAAAGAAAAATCATGTCAGATAATATTATTCCAGAATAAAATGAAGAGACAATTGCTAGATTGTGTGCTAGATTGAAAAGAAAGGTGGTGCAGGAGCACTTGAGCAATTTTGTTGTGCAGGTTCCAGGAGTTTGGAATCATGTGATTTTGGTTTGTAATAAGGTCATTAGGTTTGTGAATAAGTACTCAAAAGTTTGTAAGGACCCTAGGAGTCACTGATTGGCCAATGTTGGCATATGGGCTCTTAAGGGTGCCAGGAAGAGTACTTGGTAGAATAAGTTGATTTTGTGTTAAAATAGGATGGTTGTTGTTGTTTATTGGTTTTTAAGGTCATTTGAACCTTTAGAAGTGATCTAGGTTGGATTTGGGCAAAATTTGCTCAACTATGTAAAAGTTGTAAAAAGTTGCAAAAGTTGATCATAGCAACTTTGCAACTTTTGCATCTTCCAAACACCAAACACCTAGTTGGTTGTCTTTTTCAGTTAAAAGACACTTTTAACCAACCCAAGGCTGATATAAGGCTTAGGACAACAAAAGAGAATGTTAGTTGAAGAATTGAATTAAGGAGAGTAAGTTTTAGCCTTCAATTTTTGTGTTTTCAGTGAATTGCATTGAGTTTTAATTGGTATTGTACGGTCTGTACGGACTTCCAAGCCCATACCAAGATATGAATTGTTAGAATAGAGACTTGTCTTCCATTTCATGGTGATTTGAGGATTTTAAGTGTTATTGTTTGCAAGTTTTGGTTTGTTTTTTTTTGTTGCAGGCGGGTCCTAAAGACCTTGAAACAAGGGTTTTGAAGACTCAATGGCCCATACCTAGCATTTCATAGTGGAACTCCATACTAAAACCTTGTGGAATGCTAGGAGGCCTTGTAGAGTATGCTTTTAATTTTTTTTTAATACAAGGGAGGCTAAACTCCAGATTTGCCACCATACCCTAGGCTTGGCATGTTGAGTTGGCAAGCAATGGGGATCATGGACAACAGGCCCTAAATGGGTAAATCCATTGGATGGATTTGAATCTAGGTTGGATTGGACATCCTCATGAGTGTACAGACCTGAGAAAATCATCATAATCCTTGGCCATTTGGATTGGTGAAGGCATTTGAGCAAAACCCTATTTTGTAGGCTTAAAAGGAGGAATTAGGCCTTAAAAGGATTAGGATGGTTAGTGACCAAACCCATGTCCAATTTTGTGATAATGTATGAAGAATCTAAAAGGGTATCTGAAAAGATAAAGAGTTCATACCGGTGTTTAGGACTTCGGGCAGATAAGTGCAAAATACCTCACCGGTAGGGCTAATTGGACTAGGTCTCCTAGTAGGCCTAAAAGAGCAAATTGGTCATAAAGCTTGGAACCGGTAATCACCAAAGTCCATAAATGAAGGGTTGGGGTTGGAAAACCAAGGAAAATCATCCCTAATTGTGTTGGTCATGTGTAATGAAGATCCTATGGTAGAGAGGGTTGGCTCTTAGTTGAAGTATTGAGTAGGAAGGTCTCTAATAAGGAGTGTTGGACACTCACTAAACAAGAGGAGGTCACCTTAGTCTAAGGACCTTGGGAAGGTCAGTAAGGGTAGGCCCTATAATCTTTGGAAGGTTGGAAAGAGTGGAACCATTGGATGGTTCAAGAGACAACCTAAGGAGACATCAAGAACAAGCAAACCCAGTAGGAGTGAGATTCCCCTCTACATCAAAAGGGTGATGGGAAATGTTATTGTCCTTGCAATAATTGAAAGGGCTTAAAGACAAGAAGACTTTTAATCAAAACAACTAAGAAACATTGTAGGCAGCATGGCCATGGTGAAGGGGGGCATGATTATCGTCCATTGGTAAGTTGTTTATTATATGTCTTTATATTGATTGAATTTGTAAATGTTTATATCGTTTTAACTTTTTTTTTATATATAAAAAATCACTTGATCATGATCATGGTTTGTTTGTGTCGATCATTATTATAAAGGTGGGGCACCCTAGGGCACATGATATGGATTATCATAGCCCGAAGAATGTGGTTTTGCAAGTGGAGGAACATGGAGCTGTGAATATTGAAGATGAAGTTAATGATCCTATGGAAGAAGATGATCATGCACCAAAAAACACAATTGAAGATGATGGTACAAATACATTGATCCATGACACATTTAGTGGCGCAGCTGATCATGATAATCGAGATGACTTTGATGATGTTCATGATTTACCTATACTTGAGAAGGCATACGAGCCCCTTTATGAAGGCTCCCAAATAACTCTTCGCTCATACCGAGATTTATATGCCATTATGAAAGATATTGGAATGGAGTATCAAGCAATAGGTGCACATCCCAATGATCATATTATATATCATAAACAACATGAATTTGCAATAGAAAGCTTGAAATGTCATATCAGTAGATATCGAACAGATCAACTAACAAAAAAGGTGTCTTGCAAGGTTCTTCGTTATATTCCCATTATTCCATGTATGCAACGATTATTTAGGTGTGAAAGCTTAGCGCAATTTATGGATTATCATGCACGGAATAGAAGTGGAGATGACATTCTTCGAATGCCTATGGATGGTTCTGCATTTAGGGACATGAAGGAACAATGACTACACTTTAAAGAAGAACCTTGTAATCTTAGGCTTTCATTGGCAGTGGACGGTGTCAATCCATTTGGAGAGATGAGATCTATTTACTCTGTGTGGCCTGTTTTTGTTATCAACAATAACATTCCTCCATGGATGTCAATAAAGAGGGAGCACATAATGTTGGCAATGATTGTTCTAGGTATTTGTTTACATCAATTTTATTTAACGTAGTAGCATCTCATTTGTCTTATTTGTTGCTTAATGACATATTTTTTTCATTTAATATTCATGTACATTAATTTGTATATATTGCAGTTAAATGCTTATAATAATTATGTAATGTTTATGTTCATTCAACTAGGTAAGTACCAAGTTAAAGATATGAATGTATATATCGAGCCTCTTATCGACAAGCTACTAAAGTTATGGAATGGCGTCACTATGTATGACATCTCTAGACCAACAGGACAAAGACAATTTCAATTCCATGCAATGCTTGTATGGACAATTCATGATGCCCCAAGGCTAACACATTTTTGTGGTATGTTATAACATTCGACTACACTTTAACGATATTTAATTTTATGAAGTAGATATCATGCATGTTTTTTAAATAATCTATTCATTATATATAATTATAAAAATTGACATATTTAATCCAATTATATATAATCTTGTAGGTTTTCAAATAAAGGGAAAATTTGCATGTCCAGTTTGTGGTCCAAAGATGAAATCTCATCGTTCAAAAAGTTTAGGAAAGCATGTGTTTGATGAGTATAGGCACTTCCTCTACAGAAATCATAAGTATCGAACTATTGAAAAACATCTTCTCAATGGGAAAGAATAGACTACATCAAAACCACAAAGAATGACACCTCATTTATGGAAGTTGGAATATAATAGAATTAATCGTCAAGGTTATACATCAGATCAAATTGTTTATCTATCATATATGATATGTTTGGAATTTATATTTTTATATTGTGTTTTGTTTACTCATTTTGTAATTGGCAATAATTGTCGTTAATTTGTTTAACTTATATGCTTCATGAAGTTCGTCATGGCATTAATGATCGACTTCCACGGGGACTAAAAAGTTATCCCAGATAATTTAGTAGGTTGCCCTACTATGAGAAGCTAAAAATTGTGCATTTGTTTGATACAATGCATATAAGAAAGAATATAACAAAAACATTATGGAAAATATTGGATGAAAGGCATGACAAAGAAAAAATTGTCAAAATTTGTAGTGACATTCAGGAAGCCAATCATGCAATGAAAAATGTCATTCAATTAAATAGTGATGGAGACCAAATTAAGCACCCTTCCTTGGTTATTAATGAAGTGGAAAAGCAATGCTATAAAAGAAGTCATATGAAAAATTCAATTTCCCACAGGATTTCTTGCAAACATAAACAATATCATAACAAAGAAAGGTGAATTTGGGTCAGGGATGAAAACACATGATTGACATACCTTCATTAAGGTAATTATTCTAGTATATTATATATATATATATATATATATATATATATATATATTTGTATATTGCATGTACTTTTCAGTGTATTATGTTTACTAGTTTTGGAAAAATAATGAAAAGATCATTTTATAATTGTTGCAGTACATTCTACCTCTATCTCTCCCAGACAACTTCGACAACAATGTCAAGCAAGTTATATATGATCTTGGAAAATGCATGAGGTAAGTAGCGATATTTGTTCAATTTATTGTATAGATCTTATATTTGCCTTTTTTTTTACTTGTTATGTAATATATTGTATATTTTTGTTAAATCTCATGAATATATTTGTGCCTTGAATCACTTGTAGATGGTTGCCATCTAGAGAAATCCATAAAGAAGATAAATTATTAGAAGAGAAAAAATCCTCATCTGATGTGTGAAATGCAAAAGTGTCTACCCTCGAAATTTTTCAATGCACAAGAACACTACCTCATACACCAAGTTGAGGAGATTGAATTGTCTGGACCTATACACACAAGGTCAATGTGGATTGTTGAGACGCACTTGAAATTTTTTAAGGCTTTGGTTAGACAAAGAGTACATCCTAAGGGTTCTATGGTGGAGGGATATATGGTATACCATACCATGGTTTACATTACTAGATATCTTCCTAAGTTTGCAACAAAGATCCATGTAGATCGCATTTGGGATCCCAACTCCATTAACAAATTCGAAGGGGAGTACCTGATGGGGAAAGGTAGATTAAGGAAAGTGAGAGGTAATTATAAGATGGTCATGGAGATTAATTAGAATAAATGTTACATTGCCTTCAATTGCTTGAAAAGGGGCAATAGAGAACTAGACCAAATGAAAGAATCTTCCACACACAAATAGAAAAGTATTGGTATTGTATTACTCTAGAAAGTAAAAATTTCACTGCTGAAAAGTATTAAAATCTTAAAAAGTGTCGATGATCAAATATTACAATTTGAATTTCATATATATAAGAAGATGACCCAACAAAGGTGTCTCTTCGGATTGTCTTTTGGAAAATAATTAAACTACTAATCTTAATTAAACTTATAAAACAAATTAAGCATCCACAACACAAATTTGAATAAAAGAATTGGCTTCTATATGTTTCTTTGAAAATAAGAGTATGTTGCTTGAAACATAAAATTGTTGACAATATCAGACTTATAGCTCCTCTCTTGCAAATGATTACATCGAATATTTAAAACATATCATAGGGTCATGCCCTTTGAAAAGAGTCTTTTGGAAACAAACTAAAAGATTACTTAAATAAAACTAATCATCATCTAGTTAAGCACAAATGTGCTTTGGCCAAATGCCTTAGGTACTCTTCGTTGTAATGGGTGTCATAGTCGTGCACTATATCTCTTGCTTCAATCTCCATCATCACCATGTTCTCAATGCACTCCACCATCATTTTTGTGTCCCCTGCTTTGGCCACTTTCATTGCATCTTTCAACACTAATTGACACTCTCGAATCCAATCCATTTTCTCCTTCAGGTCTCCATCTTCATTTAGAAGGGGTGGGATGCCATTCGCTCCATCGCCTAAAAAGTCAGAACCTTTTGATCTTAACACTTTCAGATACTTTCTATGTGCCTTAATTAATCCTTCACAATTTTTAATAACACCAGGATCCACCTCATCCTTCCCTTGGAGCTCCTCAAGCCTATCTTGCAACCTTTTTTCCATCCTTTCATGCTCTGCAATGACTGATTGGTTCTTTGAATACATTTCCTAGTATTTGTCCATCCATACCATCTAGTTGGTAAATCTCTTCTGAACAAATGCATACAATGTTTCAGTCTTGACACTTTTCAATTGGGCCTGGAGTTGGAGGTTCTCTTCTTTAAGTCTGCTAGCTTTAGTTTTGGGTTGTGAGCTTTCACCTTATGTTAACAGTTTTTGTGGTTCCTTTTGCTTTAGCAATTCTTTTAAGCGATCGATTTATTTGTTTGATCTAATATTCTCTAGCTTACCATATTCATTCTCTTTCAACAGTAACTGAATATGGGCCTTATTCAACTTTGCAACATTTACACCCAAATTAGCAGTGACAATTGGGTATGTCTCTCCTACCTTCGGTGTCATGATATGCCCAAAAGCTTTCTGAGTATCAATAATAATTGGTTTCTTGTGTGGAGGGTAGAGAGACCAAATTAGCATAGAGTGTTCATCAGGATTATACATAGAACCCATATATACTTGGGTTACACCTCCAGGAGATAAATTATGTTTGGCATTTATATCATGTAGAAAACTGTCAAATACCAAGGCTGAATTTAAATCCCATCTGGGAAAGATCAACACACCTGCATCCTCAAGTAGCTTCCTTCCTCCCTCTAGGGTCATATAACTCATTTCTTACTCAACTTCACCTTTGAAAGTGACCAATAGTTGATTTTCATTAGAGGCATTCACCTCCCCTGCACTTTCCCTGACTTCCTTACCCTTTATCTTATATAAAAAAGATTTGAATTCTAAAGACTTCACAAATTCATCATCTGACACAAAATCTTTCTAGGCTAGATTCCTTGGATCCTCTTCAATTAGCACCTCTTCCTTTGCATCCCTAACAGGAGACACGTGTTCTTCAATCATCATTTTAAAGAGTTTCTCAAATGAGATTTCATCATCACTTGATGATTCTTCATTGCTTGATAACGAGGCATCAATTCTCTGTGCCTCTCTCATCTTTTGTTCCATCTCCCTGTTGTGATTGCCAATGGCCATTTTGGCCTCCTTCTCATCCAGGTTCCTTATCAAATCATCCCTCACAAATGGGATATGCACATACTCACCAAGATTTTTATTTCTCCTTGCAGAATTAATGTATCCTTCAAGGTCGAACCCCTTTCTCGATGCATCTGGCTTCAAGTTGTAATGGGCTAGTTTGTCCCATGTGAGCTCCAATGCTTCTTTTCCAGTAATAGTATTTCCACCAATGCACACAGTCCCTGGCATGAAAGCTTTATTGTCATGTGAGACCAAATGTGTGTAGCTATAAATTCCCATTTGTCTGATTATTTCCAAATAAGCTATCCTATTTGGCACAGTTTTAGGTAGCAATAGTGGAGACTCCTCAAAACCATAGACTCTAACCATTGTGACATCTGAAAAAATATATCAATCACCCTAATTGTGCTTGACCTCCTTAGGTCCTTCGAAATCTGTAGGCCTTAAGAATCTCTTCATTTCATCTATGAGGGCATAATTGCACGGGTGATCATAGAATTTGTACAAGCTTTAAACAAAATACTCCTTAAAATGAATATAATTTGACCTGATAAATCTACAAACCCATACTAAAGTTCATAATTGGACTGGCAAAGGTTGGTTATTATCATAAACTTGTATGATTGTCATCTCCTCAGGCTAGATGCATAGCTCTTGTCCATAGAACAAAATCATGTGCATTAACAAAGAATAGTGTGGAAAATAAATTTTAGATGGATCCTTCTTAATAGAAAGAAGGCTCAAATCAATATGCCTAGAAACAAATTTGGCAAAATCAAACTGCCTTGCATTAAGACATTGAATATTTGTTGTGATCACCATAGACTCTATCAACATAAAATCTGGAGTATTGAGACCAAGGACTTGCCCAACTGAATAGTATGTATACCTCAGACAGGTTTTAAACAGGTTCACATGGAATGCAAGTCCTTCCTCTGCCTCCAGTGGTGCCTCAGGATTGAGCATATGAAGGAGTAGCCTCCATCCTATCTAAGTGGTGTCTAGTCTACGATATTCTTTTACCAAGTATTCAAGAATAATAGGATAATCATAGGTCCCAGTTAGGTTGAACACCTCAAAGATTTCTTCTCTCGACACATAGAAACAAGGCTCACCCTCTATGTTGCAATTGCCCTCTTCTTGGAGTCATAATCTTGTACCAATAATTTCAGTAGGTCTACATTGACATAAACATTAGGAACAACAAGTTTTCCTAAGTTTAACCTCCATGGTTTGTAGATTGGTTCAGGGTTGTCTCGACTGTAGTAATAGAACATGAAAAGTTCATAGCCTCTAATGGTGGTGCAAACATCCCCCACATTGCTATAATTGTCCTCTAGTTTCCATTGTCCAGACTTCTTAGGTTTAGAGGTTGACCCAAGTAATTGATCAAGAAAATCTTGATTCAATTTTCTCTCCTCTGTTTTAGTTTTCTCTACTTCTACAATGGTGTCTTCTGTTTTTTGTTTTTTACCCTTTGCCTTACCAGTCTCCCCTTTCTGTCTCTTTCTAGTATTGCTAGAACTCTCCATTGTATAGATAATTCAACTAACTCTTTGATGAAATTGCAGAAGGATTTTTTCGAAAACTTACTTGTTTTGCAGGCTTGCTTGTTCTTGTCACCCTTTTCAGCTCACTCCAGCTTTTCCCTTAGTGTCTATAGAATAATGTGCTCTGGTATGAAACCATCCTGAATATATTTGTAGAGAATGTCATTCGTGCACAATAAATATCTCAACCTGCTAATCAATATAGAAGCCTTTTCAAAATTTAAATTGCTTATGTCAACGTGTGCTATCAATATAGTAAGTTTTGTCAATACCTCTAAATTTGGTGCCACTTTGACATGGTCATTACTGCAAATAAATATAGTAACATTCTGATGTATGTTATAACTATTTTTCTTCATGTCACATCGGCAGAGGTTACGTCGATGAGCCATTACTCATTTGATCCCTGTCTTCGGGTTAAATGTGTCAAAGACCTTTTGGATAATGCCTATTGACGTTACTTTAACCATCAATATTTCTCATAATTGCATTCCCGACTTCTTTAGTTACTCCATAATGAAATCCTCACCTTTGATTTCACTGATCACTGTAAGTTATCTCGATGTTGATGTCCTAGTTAAAATTTGGGATCGGAATAGCTTTCCCGATTTTATTTTATCCATTCACTATCAAAATGACTTACACAGTCGAAGCACAAGTAATTGGTTAATTCAACTTCAGTAGTTACACCGATAAAGACTTTTCCTTCAATTTCTTCCATCGCAATAGGTTATCTCAATGTCAGTTTCTCAGTTATGAATTCATGATCGGAATAACCCTCCCAATATCATTTTGTTCACTCTATCAAAATGACTTTAATTGTTGGAACACTGTTAATTTGTTATTCTGATTTTAATAGTTATATCGATGTGTCTGCATAAGTCTTACCGATGAGTTCTCTTTTATCCTCCTTTATCGGGATAACTTGCACTATCTGGGTAACCTTTTAGACTTGTCCCAATCTTGTATGTGATCCCAAAGGTATCCATATCAACATATTGTATTCTGATAGGAAGATGTCAGAATAGGTTAGTCTATCAACATTGTAGAAACTTGTCATTCCGCTTTCAATAGTTACTTTGATATATATTCCCGATCTCTTGTTCGGCAGAGCTATTCTGATACAATGATACTAGGATAGTTTAGTCCATCGGTATTATGTTGGATTTCTATTATGCCTTTCTCAGTTATCCCGATAAGTGTCTCTTACTTTGTATTCGACATTGTTATCCCAATATTAGCATACAACTTTAATTTATTAGATCGGGTTAGTTATCCCGATAAGTACATGATGCATCATTTAACAAAGAGCATTTTACTAACTTTCTCAGATCTTTTTGGACATTTCTCATATGGGATCAAGGCATGATGAGGGTGGTTGTTGGAATCAAGGAACACTGAGAGGGGGAGGTGAATTAGTGTTCTACCGGTATTAAATTTTCTGACTTAACCTTAAACCACCAGAAGCATAAGCATGAAACTAAAATGCAAAAACACAAAACAATCAACCACAAAATCATAACACCAGGATTTTTACGTGGAAACCAAAATGGGAAAAACCACAGTGGGATTTAAACCCACAATAGTATTCTACTATGGCCAGTAGCAAAATAATATTACAAAAGAGAATGCACTTTGCATTCAAGCACACTCCCTAGAGCTTACAACTCAATACAATAAGGGCTACAACCCCAGAAAACTCACTACCTTACAAATCATTTACAGTGATGAATTATAATGAATGAACTCCAAAATAGCATCTAACAATGCCTAGATGAGTTCTGGTTAAATGCAAAAATTTGATTTGAATCTCTTTTGCAACCCTGCTCTATTTTATGTCTCAGTTAGCTACTAGATCAAGAATGTACGTGAAATTGTGCCAAAAGGGATTATCAATCACTACTCACTCATATTACTTCATATCATACACCAAAAAGATCTTTTGCACCAGTAGTATATATCCGCAATCACAAAATAAACAATTATCAAGTTGGCCTGTTGATGTAACATGTATTCATGAGTCAGCTTGAATTGGATCACCAAAACGTATGTGGATCCATTAAATGATGCCAAAAAGGCTTCCACAAGTCATCCCTATCACTCCATACTCAAATATCACCACCGCAATCACCGAAAAGCTTCCAGACCAAAACTGCTTTGCTCAATCTGGATTACCGAAGCCAAATTACCGATTACCGGACCATTTCTTCAAGAACCATAGCTATCGGATAGGATTCTCAAGAAGAGTTTCCATCAATGACAACCCTGAACTATTATCCATGCACAAAAATCCACCAGATGAGTGTCAATTGCCAACAATCTCCCCCTTTGTCATTGATGGCAACACTCATGAAAAATGACTAAGTGATGAAACCTGTACACCGGATCAAAAGAATTTCTAAGGCTCCCCCTTAGATCAAGATCTCAAAAACCTGTAGCATTCTTTGTACATTTTTTGCTCCACATCTCCCCCTTTGACAACAATGCCAAAGTAGGGGTGTTGTCCAAAATCTTATGTACAAGGATATCTACCGAACACTTTATACATACTTGAAGATGTCAGCAAAAATAGTCTTCAAAAATCCTAAGTGGTTATCCCACCATGTCTTCAGGTTATCCAATACTATAATAAATGCACTGAAAACATATGCATATACCTCTACATCCTTCAACTTAGATGGAACTTCTTGTCCCATTGTCTTCAGGCAATCAACCTTATTGTTCAACAAGGTGTCCATCTTGGGGGCAATAAGATTCTGGAGTTCACCAACTCTTCTCAAAATTCTATCCTTCTCCGTATTTAGGCTCAAGATCTGGTCATTGAGAGCCATTACATGCCCTTCTATACTACTAGTTAGGGCTATATTAGAATCAAAAGACTATGAAATACCAGCTAGCTTACCCTAGCAAATACTTATTTGCTTGTCTATGTCAGTTGTGAACTTTGGCAAAATTAGAAAAGACTTATATATATTACCACCTTTTGTTAGTGCTTTAGAGATTGTCTACAAACCTTTATTCAATCTTACTTTGTCATCCTCTATCATTTTCTGGAATGTTTGCATACGAACCTCTTTAAATTTGTCCAGTACTCGCTTGGTGGTGGTCTTCTCCAAGGATTCAAAATTGTGTGTTTATATTACTTATCAACTGAAATAGTTTTCCGGAGGGGTTAGAGTTAGGATCTAGTGTTATATCCAACACTATTTTCTGCAAAAACATCAACAAACATCTGAATAAGTTTTTTGTCTTCATTTTCTGATTTGATCAGATCTTAACTGACCCGAGCTTGTACTGCTGCTACAAGTATCAGCTTCTCAGCTGGTGACATTTGCCCAATATCAAGGGGGGCATCACGATTGATTGAAATTTGAGGTAGGGTCTTTGTCCCTTTAACTAGAGGGATGTCAATTGTTAGAGCATCAACAACTCTCTTCCCTTTATATACCTCTGCACCCTGCACCTCTGTCTTCTTTGGTTCCCTTTCCTCAACATCATTCCCTTTATCCCGTCCACTGGTGTTACCACTTGGTGCAATATCATCTTTTGGGATCTCAAGGACTTCTTCAATATTTTCTACCACCGAAGGATTCGAACTAATCTCAGCATCAAGGGTTACATGACCTTGATCTTCTGGATTTCCCTTTGTCCAACATCAATCAACTCACTAGATGATCTAGAGATCCAGATAATCATCTCCAAGCATCTACAATCTACCATGATCAATCACAGATATCTCCAAGGGGGTTCTGCAAGATTTTGCATGAAGATGCCACCCCCTAAGGCCAAATGCATTAGTTACTAGATGAAGATCTTGCACCGGATTTAGGTGCAGATCCATTGTCCACCTTAGATTCATCTTTTGTAACCCACATCTTCTCATGCTTTTTCCTGGTCTCTTCTACCTTTGCCTTGCCTTTATCATCAATTTTGTTCTTGTCTACCAGAGCACTCTTGTTCATATTTTTGCTTCTGCAAAATTTTGCAATGTGACCAGGTTTGTTGCATGCATGGCAAACAATATTTCTCTGCATAGGTCTAGAGTTCATATGATTTGGTCTTATCTTGCACTAGTTAGAGATATATCCAAACATCCCACAAGCATAGCATCTCTTGTTTTTAAAATTATTCATTACTGCTCTGCACATATTTGACTTGTGACCAAAATTATTGCATATGAAACATTAGCTGATAAAGGTAGGACCATTGTTCATATTATTCATTCCATTATTCATCCTACTTCTGCATTGATTCGCCATATGACCAAATTTATTGCAAGTAAAATATCTACCATTGAATTTATAGGCATTAGGTTGTCTTACCAGAGGATTCTTGCTCTTCTTCTGATTCATCTTTGCATTGCTTTGTCTAGATCTAGAGGATTCTCCTTTCTCAAATCCAAGTCCTCTCATATCTTTCCCATGTCTCTGACTTTCTAGCATCTTGTCAAGCCTTGTTGAGCTAGCATTGAATTTTTCTTTGTATTCATTTGCAGTAACAAGTTCATCACTTAGGCCAATAATTTGTCTCTCAAGTTCTTGACCATTATTCCTTGATTGTGTTAACTCAAGCTTCAACTGGTCATTCTCATAGGTAAGGGTGAAGCACTCATCTGATCTACCTTTCAGTGATTGAGTAAGACTTTCTTAATTCTTCTTTTGATCTTCAATCTCCTTAGTTAGCTTCATCACAATGGATTGAATCTCATTCTTCAACACAACATTCTCTCTCGCAAGCTTATTACATCCATCAGTTTTGTCTTGATTTTTCATGCTTTGTTCTTCTTTCTCCTTCAGCTTGTCTATCAATTCCTTCCTCTTATCTCTTGAATTGTTGACCTAATCTTTAAAATCATTAATGAAGTATTCTGCTACATTCAGGTTTCTCTTTAAGGAGCTTATCTAATTTCTTGCCACATCAAGATCCTCAAGTGCCACACAAAGTTGTCTCTGAAAACTAAAATCCATTGATTCAATCTCCCGGATCTTCCTCAAGCGGTTAGGCTTCCTTAGAAGAACTAGGCTCTGATACCAATTGTTGGAATCAAGGAATGCTGAGAGGGGGGTGAATCAGTGTTCTACCGGTTATGAAATTTTACGACTTAACCTTAAACCACTGGAAGCATAAGCATGAAACTAAAATGCAAAAATACAAAACAATCAACCACCAAATCATAACACCAGTATTTTTACGTGGAAACCCAAATGGGATAAACCACAGTGGGATTTGAACCCATAATAGTATTCTACTATGGCCAGTAGCAAAACAATATTACAAAAGGGAATGCACTTTGCATTGAGGCACACTGTATAGAGCTTACAATTCAATTACAATAAGGGCTACAACCCCAGAAGGCTCACTACCTTACAAATAATTTACAGTGATGAATTACAATGAATGAGCTCCAAAATAGCATCTAACAATGCCTAGATGAGTTCCAATTAAATACAAAACTTCGACTATATCTCTTCTACAACCTTGCTCTATTTTTTGTCTCAATCAGCTACCAAATCAAGAATGTATGTGAAACTGTGCCAAAAGGGATTCTCAATCACTACTCACTCATTACTTCATATCATACACCCAAAAGATCTTCTGCACCAATAGTATATATCCGCAATCACAAAATAAACAATTATCAAGTCGGCCTGTTGATGTAACATGTAATCATGAGTCGGCTTGAATTGGATCACCAAAATGTATGCAGATCCATCAAATGATGCCAAAAAGGCTTCCACAAGTCAGCCCTATCACTCCATACTCAAATCTCACCATCACAATCACTGGAAAGCTTCCGGACCAAAACTGCTTTGCTCAATCGGGATTACCAAAGCCATATTACCAGTTACCGGACCATTTCACCAAGAGTTATAGCTATTGAATAGGATTCTCAAGAAGATTTGGCATCAATGACAACCCTAAACTATTATCCATGCACCAGAATTCACCAGATGAGTGTCAATTGCCAACAATCTCCCCCTTTGGCATTGATGGCAACACTCATGAAAAATGACTAAGTGATGAAACCTATGCATTGGATCAAAAGAATTTCTAAGGCTCCCCCTTAGATAAAGATCTCAAAAACCTGTAACATTCTCTGTACATTTTTTGCTCCACTCTCCCCCTTTGACAACAATTCCAAAGTAGGGGTGTTGTCCAAAATCTTATGTACAAAGATATCTACCAGACACTTTATACATACTTGAAGATGTCAGCAAAAATAGTCTTAAAAAATCCTAAGTGGTTATCCCACCCTATCTTCAAGTTATCCAATACTATAATAAATGCACTGAAAAACATATGCATATACCTCTACATCCTTCAACTCAGATGGAACTGCTTGTCCCTTTGTCTTCAGGCAATCAACCTTATTGCTCAACATGGTGTCCATCCTGGGGGCAATAAGATTCTGGAGTTCACCAACTCTTCTCAAAATTCTATCCTTCTCTGTATTTAGGCTCGAGATTTGATTGTTGAGAGCCATTACATGCCCTTCTATACTACTAGTTAGGGCTATATTAGAATCAAAAGACTGTGAAATACAAGCTAGCTTACCCTGGCAAATACTTATTTGCTTGTCTATGTTAGTTGCGAACTTTGGCAAAATTAGACAAGACTTATATATATTACCACCTTATGTTAGTGCTTCAGAGATTGTCTATAAATCTTTATCAAAATAATATTACAAAAGGGAATGCACTTTGCATTCAGGCATACTACCTAGAGCTTACAACTCAATTACAATAAGGGCTACAACCTCGGATGGTTCACTGCCTTAAAAATCATTTACAGTGATGAATTACAATGAATGAACTCCAAAATAGCATCTAACAATGCCTAGATGAGTTCTAATTAAATGCAAAACTTTGATTGTATCTCTTCTGCAACCCTGCTTTGTTTTCTGTCTCAGTCAGCTATCGAATCAAGAATGCACACGCGAAAATGCACCAAAAGGAGTTCTCGATCACTAATCACTCATATTACTTCATATTATACACCAAAAAGATCTTCTGGACCGGTCTTATATATCCGCAATCACAAAATAAACAATTATCAAGTCGGCCTATTGATGTAACGTGTAATCATGGGTCGGCTGGAATCGGATCACCAAAACGTATGTAGATCCATCAAACGATGTCAAAAAGGCTTCGACAAGTCAGCCCTATCACTCCATACTCAAATCTTACCACCGCAATCACTGAAAAGCTTCCAGACCAAAACTGCTTTGCTCAATTTGGATTACCGGAGCCAGATTACTGGTTACCAGACCATTTCTCTAAGAACTATAGCTACAAGATTGGATTATCAAGAAGCGTTGCCACCAATGACAACCCTAAACTATTATCCATGCACCAAAATTCACTGGATGAGTGTCAATTGCCAACAGTGTTATGTGTTAGGTTTCTTACGAAAGTTAATAAGATCATTGGTAGTGGGATGTTAGGTTTTCAAGTACATCAATTATAAATTAAGGTCGTATACCATGGTAATTAACTAATTATATGTCATTTGTGAATTTCATTTATTTTTATATAGTTGGTCGAGAGTGGGATGCACTACATTTGTATGTCGCAAACAATCTTGATTGGATGACAGTATGGATTGAACGATGCCAATAATTTGGCCGCACATTAACATGGGAAGGTGTGGCTTCATTGGTTAAAGAAGCTCAACACAATGGAGATTCCAATGTTACACCAAGGGAAATATATTTAGCATATGGTTTAAGAGATAAATAGGTACGTATATATATATTAATCACCCATATTATTTAATTATTTTTAATTATATTGATGTATATATATGTTGAGTTTTTTTCTTTGCATAAATTCAGCCAAGAATAAATATGTTTAGCAATTGATGATGCAATATTTTTTACATGTTTGACATATTGTAGGTGAAACACCACAAGGCTATGTGGTGAAATAGTAATAAATTTTGAATCAAAAAGTTGGATGACATGAAGAAAACTTGTGATTCTGGGATAATTGCAGTCTTTTAGGTGACTAATGTTTCATCTAGAAGCGACATATATCCAGAAGTCTCAAAAAATTGACACTATGGGATTTTGAATGATATACTTGAGTGTGACTTTAAGTCCTTCAAATTAGTTTTTTTCGTTGTCCAATGGTACAAGCTGCGATTGAATCAAAAATGATCCCGAGAGAACTATTATTGAACATGATAATGGATTTACCATGGTTAATACAAGGTCGATCGAACGAGCCGGAAATGAGCTCTATGTTCTTCCAAGCCAATGTGAGCAGGTATTTTACTCAGAGGTTCCAAGTAAATTGAGTTGGTCATTTGTTGTTAGACATGATCCAAGAGGAAGGCTGACAAAGTATAATATGGTGGAAGAAGAAGATATCAAAGAACTAGAAGATGATGTAGATGATGATCATGATCAACAGTTAGTTGATGGTGTGCCTGACGAAGATGTTGAAGAAGAGGAACTAGATCATGATGATGTAGGAGTTAATGTTCATGAAGATGATATCCATGTGTATGATGACATTATCAAAATTGATTTCAATGATGATGATGATGATATGACCATCCTTACAATGTCAAATCTGGATTGGATGATACAGACAAAGAGTTGGATGAAGAAAAAGATCAATGACATTGAATTGTATGAGTTATGTGATTATATTATCTATTTGATATTGATTTCTTGATAGAATTATATTTGACTTATATGGTTACATAATTAATTCATGATGTTTTAAATTTTAATGCCATTACATAATTAATTCATGATGTACTTTTTAATGTTGTCAATTCATGATGTTACAACTATTGTAGCTCTCCTAGAAATTTCCATATGATCAAATCCTAATTACTCTACGAATATTTATGATTAGATATTATTTGATCATATCTTTGGTTATTTCATTCCCAAAAAATTAGTGTTTCCTCATGTTGACCTTGCATAGTGTCATGTGACTGGGGCCAACTTTGAATTTTTTTCAATTTGTGCTTGTATGGAGCGAAACTTGACATGGTTAGCCTAGACGCATGCGTTGACGATATGGGAGGGTTTCGAGACTCAAACATGAGGTCATGCTATACAAAGGAATCTCTTCCTTCCTAATAATACAAGTTACCTTATTCTTTGTCTCTTTCATATATTGTTCTTAGCATTTCTTTGTATATGGTTTCAAAATATTAGGCTCTCTGAGCCTCACCTTGGATCTATTACACATCAGTTTTTGCATTTTCATTAGCAATGAATATTTAGATGATCTTTAAAAATCTCATTGAATATAAATATAATAATAGGAAGCTAAAAAAAATTATACTTTGTTTATGGAACCTAAACCACAAGGTTTGTCACTCTAATGCTAAAACCAAGTCAAATTAACCCCTAACACCTATTGGAAAAGTCAGCACATGCCTTTCTTTCAAATTCACAAGAACGTATAAACCTTTTGAAACCACGAATGCATGTTATGAAAGTGTATGGTAATCCTACTTATAGTGTAAGTTCACATGATAAGCTAACCAATGGCACCATATTGGAGGATAAACCCACCTATGGAATTAATTTAATAGGTAAGGGATGCCTCTTAGTGGAATTTTGAGTCTTGGATTAATCCATAGTGCTAAAATTAGTGTTATTCCCTTGGTGTTATATCTACCTCTACAATTTCCCATACTTAACCATTTCATCATCCCTTTTCCCAAGCTATCTGTATCATAATATAAACTTGGTCCAATCTCACATTAGCCCCTTAGGTAATTATCCATTTCCTCCAAGTTGAATCGAACCTTTTGTACCAATGCATCTATGTTTTCCTACACTCATGGATCAAGACTTGACATCACCTTAACAATCTTCTTTATGTCATAGCATATCTCCAAAGTGCCTTTGGAATGCTTTAGATGTGTCAATATTAACTAGATTGAATATATTTTTAAAGTCTCTTAACACATTCCATGATAACAAAATCACTCATTTGGATTAAGGAGTACTTTCCTAAACCATTGAACAATCCCTTCTCACATCCACATCATAATTAATATCCATGTTAGTTGTAATGAGTGTTTTAAACCAACAATCAATGAATCATAAGATAAAAAAAAACTTGTTATGCACAAGGATAAGAATAAAAGAGACTAAAAGAATCGATTCACTAGATATGCTCCCCATTACTGTAATAGACCAATGTTAAAAAATAAGTCATAACAAGAATAGGACCAAAAAAACTAGGAAAAGAAACCTTGTAGGCTACATTAATAAGACATTGATTGCAAACATTTCTTCCATGATATATTTAAATGACAAAATATCAGATAGCTCAATCTTTAGTCAAGTAGTATTTCAATCATTGATTCTTAGACATCCATCATGATTAAACATCACATTTCATAAGCCTTTTTAACAATCACTAGGACTATATATAATATTCAATCCTTTCATAAGAAATAAATCGTCAAAAATTATAAAGAAAGAGAAAACCAACTATATAAGCTTAGCAAGCCACCATACAAAAATTATATTTTGTAGAAAATAAAATAAACTATATGTTGACATAGCATATATATTTTGTATATAAACTATATTTTGACATAGCATATATATAAACTATATATTTTGAATTTTGGTCACACACACGTAGGAGCACGACATAGAATACTGCATTGAGACCCTAACTCAAGAGTTGCACTGAGAACCACTGCATCCAGCCCCGAAGTGGAGATTTGCGAGACTTCACTAGATGAGTGTTGCAAGGCCATTGAGTCGAGGAGGAAGACTAGGAACCATTTGGCAGGAAGAAAGCCAAAGCAAGAGGTGAGGGCACTCAGAAAGGGAAAATTGACCAAGGGACAATGACTATAAGTTATTTTTCCCCCACATTTAGTACTGGTGTCTGGTTAGTTTGAATAACCAAGCTTTGAGATGTTCAATCAATTGGGTGGCCATTTTTGGCCTATGAACTGTAGTTTTTGTATCTATCTTAGCATATTTTTTCTACTATAAGATTGAAAGGAATTCCCGTCACATAACAGCACGCGAAGTTCACTAGGGTTCAAATTTTTAAACTTTGATTAAATAAATTTACATATTGAGGTCCACAAATGATCAAAGGGACTGAAAACAATACATGGTCCGTGAGTGCAATGAAAAATGCCTACTGTCTGTGCATAAGAGAACGGATAGAAGTACAAGAGATGAAAAAAAAGACAAGGAGCCATTAAAAACTTCTGAATATTTCATTGACTCAACCAAACCTCCAAAAGAATAGTACATATGCCAGCACTAGGGAAAGCCCGAAAGAGAACACTAATGAAAGTGGACTTTTTTTTTCAAGCTCCAGAAGAGTATAAATGGTTCGAAGATGTTGTGGGTGTCTGGAAAATGGTGAAGGAATGCTAGATAGGGAGGGACCCAATTAGCCTCTTTAACTGGATTCTTAAGAAAGGAACAAACTCTGATACATTTTGGAGTTCTTCTGAGTAGGGCTCATCTTTTATTATTTTATTTGGGGGACCCAAAAAACCATAGGGGTAGAAACCTGTGGAGCTTAATCATTAAAGGCAAGGGGTCTGTCCATTTAGAAATAGACTGAAATGATGGTTGCATGAGGGGCTATTTCACATCAAAGGTGGTCCAAAAAATTTCATAGACTAACTAACCATACACCAGTACTACCTCAGAGGGACTATTGTCTTCAAGGAAGGTGGTCGAAAAAAATTCATTAACAGGTACATAAATTAATAGCAACCTTCCACCAACTAACCCAATCAACCTCCAAGAAACAAGACAATGAATCCTCTAGATGTTCCGAAACCCAAGGCTTCAAAACACAAGGTTGGTGACCCTACAAACCATTCCCATGCTTACCACATGATCTCTGATCATCAGACCCTTACAAGGTTTATTGATACATTCACAACTATTGTTACGCCCACATCCATTTGACTAGTAGTGACAACCTTGGTTTTTAATCCTCCAACCCCATACCTCAGGATCACATCACCATGAAATAACTTCATCCAACATCTTTAAGTGTCTGACACACCTTGGGACATAAAAGACTTTGTTTATTACTAACTTTCCTCAAACAATTATGTTCATAATAAGGGACGGGCTGACAAACCTATGGGACTAATAACAATGGTATTCAGACAACACAACATGATCAAACCTTACAGACCTTCCTCTGGAGTTCCCAAACACAATAAACATCTTTTGTGTGTTTCTAATGATGATTCAAAACACATAAGACTCCAAAACAAACCAAGAGTCAATTGTACGTATGACTGCTACATAATGGATTAGACTGAGCAGTAGTTTGGGGCAACAATTAAAGACAAACCACCTTACACCTTTGGGGTTTCCTTGGAGAAAAAAAAGACTTGTTTTTTCTTGCAACCTTCCAAACACCATTCACCATCCAAACACTTCATCTATATACTCAGAACTTCAACAAAATCCATTGCTACTATTCACAGTCAGCCTGGCAAACCCTATCAACCCCCTAGGGCATCATTAAACCTAATCAAAACTACAAAATAACGCCATGTCACCTCAAGAATATTGAAATACATATTTGAAGTATTAATATACCAATTTTTTAGATTTTTTCCACAAAGGGATTGAAAGTTATGAAATTTTTAATGTCCATTCAATACCCTAATAAGGGTTTGGACCTGCAATCATAAAAACCACGATAACTTTTCCAAAACAACATGAAATTCTCTCAAAGTTGATTCATTCAAGAGTATAATCAAAGCCTCTTCCAACCATTTGTCATTTGTGGCACCAAACTCTTGTACGGAAAAGAACAAGGCTCTACAAGTCGAGAAAATAGTGAAATTCTCATAAATAACAGTGCTCTTTATTGATTTTTCCTTCAAAATTCAACAACAACCTCCATTCTTGACCCAAAGAGGAATTATATAGTCATTACAGACCCTCACCAACTCTTTTAACCAACTTTCAAATTAGTTGGTCGTTTGGGAAACAAAATGCAACTTTTTGCACCAAAATTACAATGTCGCTCTTAGCAACTTTTGAGCAATTTTGACAACTTTTGCAATTTTCAACCAAATGATTTCTTATCAACCTAGGACTCCTCAAACATGCCAAATATGGCATAAAACCATGAATTACATCAATTTCATCACTTTTGGCCTAGAGATGACAAAAGTTGGCACAGTGGCCTTACAACTTTGATCCAATACATGGAATGACCTTATTTACTAATGAAAAGAAACAAAATGGCCTCATCACGACCTTATTACAAAGATTGACCCAAAATGGTCATGGTAGCCTCAAAGGGCTCTTGGTGCTCCTGCACCATACACCCCCCCTAACAAGATTCTCTTGTCACAAGAGAAAGTGCTAAGTATTTGTTTGCCTTTTCTCATTCGATGGAGTGCAGGTACCACCAAATAGGTATTTGTAAGATTTGTCTTCCTCGAGAAAGGGAAATTCAGGAAGAGAAGAGGAACACAATACATGTAGTAGGTCTAAAATAGGGAGATCAACTATAGGTCAAAAGATTAGAATAAAATTATGTAAATGCATGGAATTTTTTCTTGTTGAAGGGGGGTCATGTTCTTATGATGATGAGAGAATAGGCAACATCGAGGTGCACTTGAGGTACAAACATCTACGGAAACAATGGGTACCCAAGTAACTTCCTCAAATAAACATTGATTTTTATTTTAACGAGAGGATATATCTCATAGCACCATCGTCATTACATGGTTTGGGCCTATTTTGCATGGACGACATGAAGGTCTGTTATGACAAAGTTACTAAATTGATGGAGTATGTTGGACCCTGTTATAGTTACAAATATTTGATGTAGTTGGTTTGATATACATGAAGTATGCACTGTCAGCAAATTATATACAGCTAAAAGATAAGGATCAAAATAAAGGAGTGACTATGTACATTGACGAAAGGCCAAAAGCATCAAGAAATATTGCAAGTTTTATAAAAAGTACATGACTTGGGTTAACAAATAAGCAACCCAATTGCATATTCGAGGCACGCGAGGGAAACCGTGTATTCATATGTGCGATGAAATCAATAACTGGAGGGGAAGAGTTGTTAATCGATTACAATTTGAATCGCATAGATACAAACACAGTTACTATGGGGATGGTAGGTATTAAATACCATTTTACCCAACCTCCAATTAATGACTCCAATATACCATTTTATTATTATGTTTTTTCGTAAGTCTATTGGTTTCATTTCGGTAATGTTTTTTTATATTTAATTTTTGTCACAACGGAACATTGATCATAGGGAGAAGGCTCCGGCCCACAGCACAGATCGCAATGCATCTTCAAGCGCTTCTAACCGACAAGTTTACCTCGTTGTAATTATACAAATTAGATACGAGCAAAATGTTTTATTATTATGTTTTTTTCGTAAGTTTATTGGTTTAATTTAGATAATGTTTTTAATATTCTTGTCGCAGTCAGATGATCGGGGAAAGGCACCAGCAATAGAGGAGAGCATCCATAGGGAGGTGCAGTCACTATAGTGCGATGATGACATCGCATATTCTGCAATCCCTATGGATATGGTAAGGAAGACCCAAAAAAAGGCAATGAAGAAATCCTTCAGTTGTTATTCATAGTGCCTCAAACAGATGAGATAAGAGAAAGGGTTAAAATATTGATTGAGAGAGCACAAAACTTGTAAGTAAGTTGTCATGAGATCTTTAATTATAACATAAGTTCATTCATGGTTTTATATTTTGTACTTTTATGTCATGAACTAAAATATGTGTTGTTTTTACAGGATTTTTTACGTCCTCATGATGTTGTTGGCCATGATCAGGGTACTACAGGTGCTACTCGGGGAGTAGGGGTTGATACAAGTGTCGATCCTGATCTTCTTGTGCATATATCACATCATCTAACCTCATCATTCATGCCTATATTGGCAACACATAGCATCCAAGCATCGGGTAGTGCACCCTCTGGCAGCGAACACATGCTAGAACATGCGTCAGGACATGTACCTAGGGATGTAAAGGCGACTAGTACTGGTGATGTTTTAGCAGCATTTCCTAGATCTTCCTGTATTACTAGTACGAGAATATTGTCGATCACATTTGTGGTGATCGAGGATTTTGTTCCCATAAAGATAGAGAAGGTCTTAGGTACTTTAAAATGTTTTAGTTATTATTATATATAATCCAATTGAAATTTACTTATTGGCCACTCTTTTTAGAGTAATGATCCCATGATCTTTTTGCAGGAAATGATGTTCTTTTATAAACATCTAAATGATATTACATTGGAGATATTTGGGCCAACCATACGTACATGGTGGAATGCTTAAAATCAAGATTTAAAAGATGAGCTCATTAACTATTTAGTTGTGGTGTTCGGTAATAACACATTCAATCGAACCAAGGCCCTTAAGAAAGTTGGTACCTATCTAAAGTATGTGAGAGACCAATATAGGTCACATTTAGAGAAGAACAAAAAGTGCGAGCATCCCCCCATGATTCCAGAGAGGGAATGGAAGGACCTTATGTTGGATGGAAAGGAGAAGGCTGAAAAGAGAAAAGGAAAGACACCGCCGAGCCAAGGAAGGTATGTGATACTATCAACAATGTAATCGTATATTGATTACTCTTTCTTTTTACATAATCTAACGTATTTCAAACTTTTCATAGGCTACCCAACACATTGAAGGCAACAAAAGCAAGACTAGATAAACACGGGCATCACAAACTTGGCTCTGGTGGTTATATGAAATTAGTCAGGCAAATTGTAAGTATCAATAAATGAAATATTGCATCCAAATAATAAATTGCAAACAATTTTGGTTTTATCACACCATAAAAGCAAAATTCATGATCTATGCAAAAATACAGGGCTTTGAATTCAACATAGTGCTCACAGAAGAGGACCTGAAGATTGCCTTCTAGCAAGGCTATGGAGTCATGGTTGAATGCCTAAGACTCTTGACTAAACAAACACAAGCTTCCACTGCATCCGACACATAGGTAAATAAACTCAATGAAGTTTATTTAAAATTGAATACTTGCACAATCTATTCAATATTAATTTCCATCATAAAGTAATTATGTGCCTATTTGTTTTAAACATGTAAGCAATAATAATACTGCACATGACATTAGAATGCACCCTGGTGAGGGTGGAGCACAACCTGCAGGAGAAGGTCATGTTGTGCATCTCGGTACTGGATGTATTCATGTGCTATACAAAACACAGTATGGATTAATACAATTAAACATCTTTAATTAATGCAACCTTTCATTTTTCAACTTTAGAGCATGTAGAGCATGATCAAGCTAGACAAGATCAAGAACATGATGTGGCCCCATCAGGTAAAGAGGACCACTCTAATGTTCTTTTAAACATATTTAATTGTCATTGGTATATTAATTAATGTAACCTTTCGTGTTTCAACTTTAGAGCATGTAAAGTGTGATCAACATGTTGAGCATGATCAAGCTAGAAAAGATCAGGAACATAATGTGGCCCCATCTGGTAAAGAGGACCACTCTAATGTTCTTTTAAACATATTTAATTGTAATTGGTGTATTAATTAATGTAACCTTTCATGTTTCAACTATAGAGGATTTAGAGGGTGTTCAACATGTTGAGCATGAGGTTATAAGACAAGATCAGGAACATGATGTGGCCCCATCAGGTAAAGAGCACCGCTTTAATGTTCTTTTAATTAATATAATACTTATAATAATAATAATAATAAAGCATATCAATTTCACATTTCTTGTTATTGCAGCAAAGCCCCCCTTACAGTGGCCTCCACATTGTCGGTACACGACTAGGCATACATTAAGATCACAAGCAAAGGGCATAACAACTAAAGGGGGGAATGATGATTTAAAAAATGATACTCCATTTCTTCTTTATGTAGCTGCAAAAAAGAAACAAAAAAAAAGTGATTGTAATCATATTTTTGACAACTATATTTTTGATAATATGTTAATGAATGTTAAAAACTGATATTTTTGACAACCATATTTTTTATAATATGTTTACTTTTGTAACTTCAAACATGGTTGTGTTTCTATGTGCTCTTGCATTTAATGTATACATAGAATAACCAATGAATCTTTGTCATTCCTCTTTATATCACTGTTTAAACAATGACTCTTTATGTAGAAGCAAGAATGATTAAGTTAATTTCTTTCCAATTCCATTTCCTCCTTTTTCCTCTATGTAGTTGAGGTACTTAGTGACTAGCTTGTTGCACCACTATCTTATTGATCATACCTTTATACATTCCTCAGCCATATATCACTGATCATACCTTGCAGACATAGTTACAGTTTGTTCACTACTATTTTAAACTTTGTTACTTTTTGTCTACCTTTGTTCTGCTTCTGAATATATGCTAGATACTTCCCTATAGCAATTAACTGATTACATCTTGTAGATCTTGTTTCTTTATGTGACATGACAAACCTAATGTTGAATATTGTTGATGGCAACTCCTAGAGATTTTACTTGTTCTGATTATATTTGAGTACCTTCGTCCTCTTTGTTTTTTAGATGTATCATTGGCATTGCTACCTCATTTATTGTATCACATGTAGAGAGATGGCTTATCATTTAGTTTCTCTAGCTATTGGCACTATGAACAACCAAGCTACATCTTCCTTTAGTTATCAGAATACTTAGAGGTAAATTTTATTATCTGGATATACCATTATTGTACTTATAGCATGCATTTTAGCATTTCAGCATTGTTTTAAAACATTTCTTGCCTCATGAACAACCAATGAATGCGAGCCTGTATCATCTCTGTTAATGTATCAACATCCTTAAGAGGCACTTGTTGTATGTTTTCTGCTAATGTATTAGTGATAAATATTTATTATTCATTTTGTCTTGATGTGCATATAAATGCTCTGATACTTTTGACTCTCTACTTAGTATGGAAATGTTGTTGTGTTCAACACTATGAACCTTGAGGGCATTGTATCGACAAAACTATTCATACTTTATCTCCTACTTAAAAAGAATGATTCTTAATTGCTGAGCACTAAGTTATTGTTTCTTTCATTACATTGTCCTATTACTACAAATTAACGATGTTTCATGTAGCTTCCATCATGTGGCAATGTACTTATCTTTAAGAAACTATTTTGTACTCTATACCTTGCCTTATAGCATTGCATCATGAAGTTGTCTTTCTAATATGATATCTCTATTGTATATGATGATCCTCATTATGGTGTCTGTCCTTTTCAATATGTACTTGATGATCATGCATTAATGTATTGAATAGTTGTTGTATCTTTTCCTTCAGCTCATGTGAATGCCTTTAATGTTTTCCTGTAGCCTTATGTTGACAACCCATTCCTTTATGTAACCTTTCATGTTTCAACTTTAGAGCATGTAGAGCATGATCAACATGTTGAGCATGATCAGGCTAGACAAGATCAGGAACATGATGTGGCTCCATCAGGTAAAGAGGACCACAAGTTTTCCTAAGTTTAACCTCCATGGGTTGCAAATTGTTTCAGGGTTGACTCGCCTGTGTTAATGGAACATGAAAATTTTATAGCCTCTAACGGTGGTGTAAACATCCCCCACATTGTTGTAATTGTCCTCTAGTTTCCATTATGCGAACTTCTTAGGTTTAGGGGTTAACCTAGGTAATTGATCAAGCAAATATTGATCCAATTTCCTCTCCTCTATTTTAGTTTTCTCCACTTCTACACTGGTGTCTTCTATTTTTTGTTTTTTACCCTTTGCCTTACTGGTCTCCCCTTTCTATCTCTTTCTAGTACTGCTAGAACTCTCCATTGTATAGATAATTCAACTAACTCTTTGATAAAATTGCCGAAGGACTATTCCGAAGACTTACTTGTTTTGCAAGCTTGCTTATTCTTGTCACCCTTTTCGGCTCACTCCAGTTTTACCCTTTGCGTCTGCAGAATAATGTGCTCTAGTATGAAACCAACCTGGATATATTTGCAGAGAATGTCATCCGTGCATAATAAATGTCTCAACCTGCTAATCAATATAGCAGTCTTTTCAAAATTTCAATTATTCTTGTCGACGTGTGCAATTGGTATAGTCAGTTTTGTCAATACCTCTAAATATTGCGCCACTTTGACATGGTTGTTGCTGCAGATAAATATAGTAACGTTCTGATGTATGTTATGACTATTTTTCTTCATGTCACTTCGGCAAAGGTTACGTCAATGAGCCATTACTCATTTGATTCTTGTCTTTGAGTTAACTGTGTCGAAGACCTTTTGGATAATGCCTATCGACATTACTTTAACCATCGGCATTTCTCAGAATTGCATTCCCAACTTCTTTAGTTACTCTGATGAAAGCCTTGCCTTTGATTTCACTGGTCGTCATAAGTTATCCCGATGTTGATGTCCTAGTTAAAATTTGGGATCAAGATAGCTTTCTCGATTTCATTTTAGTCATTCGCTATCAGAATGACTTACACAGTCAAAGCACAAATAATTGGTTATTCTGACTTCAGTAGTTACACCGATAAAGACTTTGCCTTGAATTTCTTTCATCACAATAGGTTATCCCGATGTCGGTTTCTTAGATATGAATTCATGATCAGATTAAACCTCCCGATATCATTTTGTTCACTTACTATCGGAATGACTTCAATTGTCAGAACACTGTTAATTTGTTATTCAAATTTTAATAGTTATACCGATGTGTCTGCATAAGTCTTACCGGTGAGTTCTCTTTTATCCTCCTTTATCGAGATAACTTGCACTATATGGGTAACCTTTTAGACTTGTCATGTTCTTGTATGTGATCCCGATGGTGTTTGTATTGACATATTTTATTTTGATAGGAAGATGTCAGAATAGGTTAGTCTATTGGCATTGTAGAAACTTGTCATTCCACTTTTGATAGTTACTCTAATATATATTCTCGGTCTCCTATTCAATAGAGCTATTCTGATACAATGATATTGGGATAGTTTATTCCATCGATATTACATTGGAATGCTATTCCGCCTTTGTCAGCTATCCCAATAATTGGCTCTTACTTTGTATTCGGCATTGTTATCCCGATATCAACATACAACTGTAATTTATTAGGTCGGGTTAGTTATCTCGATAAGTACATGATGTATCATTTGTCAAAGAGCTTTTTACTAACTTTCTCAGATCTTTTTTGGACATTTCTCATATGGGATCAAGGCATGATGAGGGCAGTATGTGTTAAGTTTCTTACGAAAGATAATAAGATCATTGGTAGTGGAATGTTAGGTTTTTCAGGTACATGAATTATAAATTAAGGTCATATACCATAGTAATTAACTAATGAATCAATGGTGAAAATTTAATAGACAATAAATCTTGACCAAAAAGTGACAGCAAGGTCTGCAGTCCATAATCAACATGTTGCATTAATACAATCTAATGTTTATTTGTATCACATATTTTATCTAATAACTAAATTGAATATTACTTATATATTAAATCATATTCAACATAAAATGGGGAAAATGGTATAGAGATGGAATATGGAAATGAATATGAAGGCATGTGTGAAGGGTAAAATATAATATAAAATGGGACATAAATAGCTCTCATCAAATAATAGATCAGATCATAAATAAGATAAAGGAAGGAATTTGTGAAGTCGCAAATGCTAAGAACTATAGTAGGAAGGTGAAATATATTTCAAATTGGGACAAGAACGTACAGACGAATAGGAGCACACTTAAACCTCCCTTAATTAATATTACAAGAAAAGCATGTAAATAGAAGGAAGCAAAATGAAAAATGCCAAATAAAGATAGATATAAACTAAATTTTGACTAGGATAATTTGGTTTAGAATTTGGCAAAATTGTTAGCAATCCTCTGCTTATATGTCACGACTTAAAAGAAATGCATATTGGCAATTCGAAAATCAACAACCACAACAAACTAGTAACACATTTGTGTTGTTATCTACATTAGATACTTGTAACTTACCTTCACATAGAGAAGACATACTCAATGATCATGATCTAATGTTATATGATGTTCTCTACTTACAAGAAACATATATCCAATTGACTGACTTAAACAATACATTACAAACTTTTAACTTTTACTCAACATATCATATACATGGTGTAGCAATTTTTACAAAAAATAACTTATTCATTTCAAAAACAAGGCAACATAAAACAACTAATGTTGAGGCCATAACAATAACAATAACTTTTATCACTATTGAAATCAATATATCCAATATATATGCAAAACCTAATACAATAGTTACATAAGTTCTAACATAACAAATTAAATACTTTCCTTTGCAAACACATCAACATCTATATATATTGTAGGTGATTTAAACATCAACATGCCCATAGAAAATAACAAAAAACAAACATTGGTAAACTACATTAAAAACAATGACATCTACTTTCTATTCCATAAATTAAATAATCTATATAAACCACTAATTGATCATATATGGAGTAATGTAGACATACAAAGATGTTATATTTACAAATCAGAAGCATATTGGGCTGATCACGATCCAACTTTAATAAAGTTTGAAATAACTGATAAAAATAATTCTAATTAGATATCTATCGATATATTCTTGCTACTAAGAAACTCTTTGTTTGGCTAAACACCCTATTTTACACTTCATGGTTATGCAACTTATTTCTAAAATAATTCTAATTAGATATGTATCAATCTAGAATGCTATTACAAAATAACTCTTTGTTTCACTAAGCACCGTATCTTATATTTCACTGTTATGAAAATTAATTCTCATGCCACTAAAATATTTGTTGTACGTTTTTTGTTAATACAAACTCCAACAAATGGTAGCAATGAATTCCCACCAATTCAATCCCCTGCATTAAAAAAATAATATAACCTACAAACTCTTACTTAATGAAGAAAAAATTACTACAAATACAAGCATTGCAAAAAGAGGGTCGCTTGAAATAGAACAACTTGCATACATTGAAAATAGCAATTATCAAGGCTATGTCAAACGATTTAATTTTAGATTTAAATCAAAATAGACAATTACTCTGCATATTCTATGTTACAATGTTAAAAAAAAACACATTATTTGATGAAAAAAAATTGTACAAGTGAAAAATGAATAATGAAAATGTGTAATTGTCTTACAATATCATAATGGAAACAAGCAAAAGATCAGGAAAACAATCACAGCCTAAACAAGAGGAGAGATCCAAACAGTAATTAACATATTCTACTTGCACTCACACCATACTAGTTCAATTATCATTTTTTCAAATAACCTCAACATGTTCAATATAGATCAAAGATTAAAAATCTAAATGTCATATTCATTGAAGATCTCAATGCTCAAAAAGCTGGAAATATTTTTGAAGGTGATGTCATGGTAGTTTACAAAGTTGCACTAGACAAAACCACCAAAACACGATAAGTGCTACATATCAAACTAACAGATGTGAGAGGTGAAATGGCAAATACCTTAAATGTCATTGGTCAACTTGTCCACAAATTTGAAGATAAGATAGTGCAAGTTTCATATCAAATTTTGACATTGCCCCCAAAACTGAAAATGACCATGGAGATTGCAATTGTATTATTGTATTGAAAGAAACAAGCATCGTTGACAACATACCCCTTCTTTGAAAAGAATACAACTTCATACCAAGCACTACAATAAACATTTTCTTACAATCACAAATTCCTATACAACTGGAACAATTGGTGCATTGGTGTTGGCTACCAAAAGAATAGCTTTCCAATATTTGATTGATGTCAAAGGTGGAGATTCTGACATGGAAAAGGCACAAGTGCAAATATCTTTCTTACCCTCTTATTTTACTTCAATTCAATATCATTTTTTTTTGTACTTTTTATAACTTAACAAAAATAATTCTCTCCCTTGTCAATAGCAAACTGTTATAGTTGCATCCTAAATTTTCAAACCATTTTACAACAATGCAAGACCAAGTGCACAAGAATGAATTTCCAGTAATTCTATTCAAAAATATTGTCAAACGCACAGAGGATGACATCCTCCATTCTTCTCAGTCCACATTCATTTGCAAGCTAACAAACAAAAGAGCACTAGAAAAACTTAATCAATTATTCCAATCACTATTTCATGTAATTATTTTGAAATGATTACATTTCAAAATTTATTATTAAATAAATAATTCCTTCCAATATCATTAATATTTAACATATTCTACATGTTGATGGAACTCTAAAAGTGGCCAATGCATTGTCCAATCTATTTCATATATTTTGTCCAAAGTGCAACTACAAATTTGACAACTATGGCATCCTTAATGGGAAAACTACCCAGTGTCCTAGTTGTGACAAATAAGTCAACTATGTCTACTCTTTGTATCTCAAAACCATTCTAATGGCTCAAAACAAGCAAAAATACATTGTGCAAATAAATCAATATTTAAGTTGTTGCTACCTACTCTGCATAAAATTTCATATGAAGGGTAAATAAAAGAAAAATCAACAGTCATTTTTATGTTGTATGACTTCTCGGTAACAAGGCAATTTACTTTAAATCAACACAATTTTATTATCAACGCCACTTCCATTGAACAAGAATCAAAATAACAAATGGAAAGGTACATATACAACTCTTTATTCATCTCAATTACTACTTAAATGCTTTTACATTTTGCAATTGCTTACAAAATCAAATAATGTTTTATGACAAATACTTGAACAAAAAATTTGCAAGTACAAAGTGGCAAAGGGACAAGAACAATTATGGATATATAGTATTTGGGCTACAATTATTTGTTATTTCAAATAATGTCATATGAATTCAACATTATTGGTCACAAACTATTACCAGAACAACCACAATCTTCAATGTATTAAGGTAGTTTGAATAGTGAAGAACTCCTAGATTGGATAGGAGAATTGGACAAGTATTTTGAGTTTGAAGATGTACCAAAGGAGAAAAGAGTAAAGTTGGAAAGAACAAAATTGAAAGGCCATGCCTCCTTTTGGTGGGATTATGTATAAGATGAAAGGAGGAAGAAGGGCAAAACAAAAATTACCTCTTGGGACAAAATGGTGGCAAAATTGAAAGGTAAATTCTTACCTAGTGATTATGCCATTCAATTGTATAGAAGGTTGCAAAATTTGAAACAAAAAGACATGGATGTGAAGACATGCATAGAAGAGTTCTACAAACTAAGCATTAGATCAGGCCACATGGAAGAGGATGTTGACAAAGTTGCAAGGTATTTGAATGGGCTAAAGTATAGCCTACGAGATGAACTAAGTCTCACAAGTCCATGAACAATGGAAGGATGTTATTAGTTGGCAATGAAGGCTGAAGAAAAGTTGCAAAGGAAACAAGAGAGACAAACAAGAGGTAAAGGAAGGATAAGTTTCAGAGGAAGAGGGACTTTTGTTGATAGAGGACAATCACAAAGAAGTCAAGATGAATCAAGTACCTCGCAAGAACAAGCAACCAAATCAAGAGGAGATTTTGGAGAAAGAAGATCCAATTTTAGGGGTCGAGTTGGGAGTAGAGGAGGAACAAGTGACTTCATTGGAAAGTATTACAAATGTAATACATTTAAAAGTCACCAAGCATGGCAATGCCCCAAAGAGAAATAATCTACTTCTTTTAGGAGTGAAAGAAGGAACCAAATTGCATAATGTGATGATGGTGAAAGTGTGAATTCCTCACCACAAATGGCATAACTAGAAGTTGGAGAGTCTATATTGATGAGGAGGACTTTGATCAAAGTGTCTATGGAGAAGGAGCCACCCCAAAGGAAGTATTTATTCAAAACTACATGCAAATGTCAAGGTAAGTGTTGCAAGGTTGTCATTAATTCGGGTAGTACGAATAATTTAGTTGCTATTGAAATGGTTGAAAAGTTAAAATTAAAGAGGTTTCCACATGCTACACCTTGTAAGGTTTCATGGTTAAACAAATGACAACAAGTGTTGGTAAATGAGTAGTGTTGGGTGTGATATTATTCCCATGGATGTGTGCCATATGCTTCTTGGTAGACTGTGGCAATATGATAGAAATGCCAAGTATGATGGTAGGAAGAATACTTATATGATAGAGAATGATGGAGTCTCCTATACTCTCATACCCTTGAAGGATGAAGACAAAAAACAACAAGTGGGATTAAGTGTGATGGTAATGTGTGAGAAGGACTTCTTAAAGGTAGTGCAAGAGGAAACCATAGATGGTACAATGATGATCAGACCTAGATATGTAATGGCAACAACAGGAATGGATGAGTTGTAAGATATGTTGAAAGGGAGGGTGCTAGAAGCATCTAAAGAGACAATAAAATCACGTGTTTTTGAAACTAAGAATTTGTGTCAGTGTTTGTTTGTAGGTAATGTTATGATGATCAAGGAGGAGAAGCCAAATTTGTAGTTTGGATCCAAATGTAGAGAAAATAAAAGCCACAGATGTTCACTTGACAAGAACAATGAAAGAAAGATTGAGTTCCTACCATCTCATGGCATGAAGAGGATGGATGAAGTAGGTCCTACAAAGGCAACAAAACAAAGTTATGATATGTACCTATGTAATTCAAATGGAATTGAAGCTATTAAGCATGAAGGCAAGATATGAAACATTTCATTGAGTAAGGAAACACTTATTTTAATTCAAGATTTTAATACAGTCATAAGCCCTTATCAAATGAGTATGAAGTCTGATATGCAACATACAAGAGTCAATAAGGGTTTAAATTATGGTATGACATCACTTGTATTACCTCATGGAGAAGGTAAAATTGAACCAAAAGAAGAGGATGACAAAACAATGAAGACAAAAAAATTATAAATGAAGACAATCACATATGAAGCAAACATGGTGACAGGGGATGAACTTCAAGAAGACAAAAGGATAACGATGGAGAGTTCACCTAAAGGTAGCATCAATGAAACCATAAAAGATAAATCCATACAAGGAAATAAGGTCAAAGAGAAAAAGGAACCTAAGAGTATATTTTAGAATGGAGACGTGAAGGCCACACTTGTTGCAAACCTACACTCAAGTGGACTTGAGTTCTTTTCTTCCCCTTGGGTGTATGATGCAAGGGCATCAGGAGCCTCATAGAAAGAAAAGTTGTCATTTCTTGGTTCTATGTTGGATATATGTTTTTGAGTCTAATAAGGTCATTTATGACCATTTTTCACCATATTGAACCATTTTGGAAAGTTTTAAGTTCATTGGTCAAAAATTGTAAAAGTTGCAAAAAGTTGTCATGTTGCTCAAAAAAGTTGTTAAGCGACTTTCCAAAAGTTGTTAAAAAGATGTTTTTGTTAACAAAATGGTTGGTTGAAAAATTGGAGTAGTCTTTAGGATGGAAAATGTATAAATGTAACCTTCCAACTCGCATTTGGGGTTGCAGAAGTTGGCTTTTGCAAATTTGATGAATGAAACCTTCATTTTTAGTGTATTTTCTCACATTTTTTACTACTCTTTCCTCTTGTACAGACTATACAGTCCATATTATGATATAAAACAATTGGGATTGGTTGGTATGTGAATCTAATTTCATTTTCTTCTGGTCTCATCAAATTTCATTGAGTATTTTGTAAGATTTTACATTTTTTGTGAAAACTGGTCAAAACCCTACCTAGGGTAACCAACAAGTGGAAATAAATGTATAACTTGACTTTCCACTAGTGAAAAATCACCAAAATGGGTAGAAAGGTCTGTATACATGTGTTTTACAATAATTCAAACTTGCAGGAGCTTAAGTTGAGGTTTTCACATGCTTTTTAAGGACTGTAGGTATGATATTCTTGATGTATTAGACTGTCATTTCATTAGAGAGCAAGTTTGAACATATTAAAGCATGGTTTGGTCTTCCTTGTGATTGGAAAAGGTGTTGGGAGTGTGTGGGGAGGTCTTATAGACTTGTTAAAGGTGTTGGTGGTCATCAGTGGCAACCATATGTCAAAGTATCATGATTGTCCTAAAGGAATGCATATGATAGTGATAACCCAGGCAACGACCAGTCAAGTTTGGACACTTTGTTGTGTGTAAATCTTAACCCCCTCATGAAATAACCTTGAAATTAAGTTGTAAGGGTTCCTAAATCAGTTATTGACTGTTGGAAACTAGGTTTTCTTTTTTGGTCTAATTTTATAAAGTTGTCATTCCTAGTTGCAATAAAGCAAAGCCTTCATGTAGACATTGTTCATTGTCCCTTAGGCCACATTTCAAAGGCTGCTCATGACATGGGAAAGATCAAGTATAGAAATGCCCAAGTGTCTTAAAGTGAGTCCCAAGACAAAGGCCAAATGAGAAGCCCATGAGTCTAAGTTATGTTAGAGTGGAAGATGCCCCTTAGCCATTTTGAGTTGAGAACCAAGTAAGTCCTTCCTCTGCATCACAAACTTTACATCATTTACTATTGCTAGAGCATTTCATAGATTGAAATATTGTTTATGTATGCTAGAGCCCACTTCCCACTACAAATAAGATAAATTTACATAATTATTTGTACAAACTAATAATTTCAATGGTTATTATAATAGACTTCTAAAAGCTTTTCATTTACTTGCTGCATTATTTCTCTTTAACATTTTCTAAAAACTCACTCTCTTATGTTCACAAGGCTTTATTTTATGTTTGTCTCTATCATAGATATTTCTAACTTAAACATTTGTGCTAAATCACTAAGTCAGTATTTTCTACTACATATTTTAACATTATATTAAGGTTTCCCTATTAAAAACTCTAAAAGATGCACTAAATTAACATCATTACAACCAAATGCATTTACAATAACAAAACAATATCAACAACATTACCTACATGAACATGACACATATGTGTCTCTGGTTTTTATTTGTATTAGAGCACTCTATATGAAAGAAAATCAAAATATAGCTAATATAATTGTATTATAAAATATAAAATAAAACGTTAAAAAGCTAATATGTGTATATGTAATATTTATAATTTTTTTCAAGAAAATATAGTATATGATAGTATAATAATATTATAATATAATATATTAGAGAAAATATTCATGAACATTTAATCTCATATAATTAAGTAGCTTTTTAATTACTTATTATTATTTATAAAAAAGTTTATAACATTCTATGTAAGAATCTTTGAAAAATTGGTGTAATGGGTCCTTTAAAATCTATGGTGTTAGATTCAAATTGGACGCGGGCCTCATCACGACTGTGATAGGTATGCCCCACTCTAGGCATAATTTCTTTAGAGATCTCAAGGTTTCCAATAATACGGTAAATTTGTTCCCGCATAAGGGAAAGGAGAGGGCTAAAATTGGAAAAGCCACAAGGGGTTATTACGAAGCCTCCAACATCAAGAAAATCTGGGGCTGGGTTTTGAATGCCATAATGGAATATATAACTATTGAGGGCCGATTTTCCAAGGCCCACACTTATCACTTTGTTTTATTAAACCACTTTAGACATGAGAAACGGGTATCCCTGCCCTACTATCTCTTCAGGTCCCTTTCTAGGTCTCTTAATAAACACAACAAGAATCCCTCGAATTCGGTACTCCATTGTGGGCTTTTGCTGCTCATTTATGAGCACTGTAAAACCCTTGCCATGTTGGAAAACAAGAGCTTATCCACTTCTCCAGGGAAAGGTAAGAGAATGCTTGAGGAAGGGGAACCTAGCAAGGAGGAGGCTACCTCCAGGGAAAAAAGCAAGAGTGCCATTAGGATGAAAGTCCATGAAGATAAGAATGACACATAGGAAATTGGAAAAGAGGGTAGTGAAATGGAAACGAACGAGTCAGAGGGTGAGGACAGCTGGAAAGATGAGGAAACAGGAGCAGAGCATGAAGAAGGTGAGAACGAGTCCGACAATGATAGCCCAATTCACAGTGCTAGCCCTGGCAACGACAACAACCAACCTATGGTGGATGTGGATGACAAGCATAATGAGGAAAAATATTGGAATTCTGAGAGGGAGAAGAACAAGGAACCTGAGAAGGATATGGCAAAGGATAGTTTGAGTGAGGAAAAGGAAAGCGTCGGAGAAGGGTTATTCTTGGATAACGTTAAAAAACTTACTGAGGCCAGATTGGGTTATGACAGATGGACTTAAGAACTATTGAAGAACCTGGAGAAAAATGGGAAACAGATGGATGACAAAAGGAAGGAAGATGACAGGGATCAGAAGCAGTGGAAGAAGGAAATGGAGGAGAAAGTTAATAAAATGGTTGCTCAGATTAACTTGTTGGAAGAAGGGAAAGTGGTGATGAAAAACCTACTGGGTATTATCCCGAATATCGTGTCTGCTGTCACTAAAAACCTTGAGGATATCTCGAAGGTCCTTGATAATTCCAATTCTCTCAAACCAGTGGTGGACCTTGACATGGATGAAGATGCTATCGAGATTGGAAGTGGTGAAGCTACTCCGAGTGGAGCTGGAAAGAGAACCAGAGTGAGTGTTAAGAAAGTTGTTGTTGCGTCTGCTAAGGAGATCCCTAATCTTAGGGAAAATATCAAAGACCTGAAAAATATTAATTAGTTTCTTTTGTCGGGTTTGGCCGGATTTTGCTGGTTTTTTGGGGCTTTAGCTGGTTTTCTCTAGTTATTTCGGTGGCTTTTCTTGGGTTTGTTCCTCCTAGTCGCTTAATGCTTTTATCTTGTAAGGTTCTTTTGTAAAGGGTTTCGGGGTCCCTTCAAAACCTGTTTTTACCTTAATCAAAAACATTCTATGTAAGAAAATTAAAATACAACAAATGTAATTTAATGTTTTTATTCTAAAATATAAAATAAAACTTTAAATAGTTTTTTGTTTTTTTGAATAAAAGGGGTAAAAACTTTATTGAAACTAAGACACAAAAATTACAAGGAGGGCCCAAGTGTCGAGGCTCCAAAAAGAGAACCTCAAGCTCCGACCAAGCTCAGCCAACATCATTACTATCCATATCCTCAGCAAAAATCTTCTGCAAGACCTCACAGTAATCTGGGGAGAGATGCTCCCATCCTTCAATTTTCGAGTCACTGTCATGTTCCGAAGCCCACTTAGCCAAGCAATTAGTAGCTCTGTTCCATTCACGAGGAATGTGGATGAAGGACACCTGCTCCATTAAAGAACTAATTTGAAGAATCTGATGAACTATCCCTGCCAACTGCCAATGAATCCCACTTACCTTCTTCTCAGTCAGCAAATACACAATAATTTGTGAATCCAATTCACAGATAACCTTCCTTCTACCCAACTCCCAAGTCCGCTTTAGGGCATAGAGAATAGCAAGTCCCTCCATAAGATTATTAGATTGCCTCCCTTTATGTACCAAAAAGAAGAGCACCACCTCCCCCAAACAATTCCTACCAACACCTCCAACCCCTGCCAGGCCTGGGTTACCATTGGAGGAGCCATCAGTGTTAATCTTGATGATCTCCTCCTGAGGGGGCCTCCACCTTCCCAACCTTTGTACCTTCTTCATAGCACACCTACCTCTTCTGACACAAGAAGAAGCATGAGACAACTCCTGCCAGCCAAACCTACTCATGATATCTGCCTCAACTCTGTCCAAAGGAAAATTCACCTCACATTTAGCTTCCACCGTCTCCCGAATCATAACCATGATTCAATTCCACACTTGTTGCACTAATAGCCTGGCCTCTCGAAAGATCCTTCTCTTCCTCTCAAGCCAGGTCTGACAGAGAATGGAGATGGGCCCAATATACCATACCATCTGGAAGAAGGGGGACAAGATAGGAGGTCTGCCCAAACTACTCCAAAATTCCACCAGAGAATCTGCGTGAACACAATGACACTTCCACACCCCCACCAGTAATGCCATAAAAGCATAGAAAAGGGGCATCTGAAGAACAGATGTGAGGAGTCTTCCTCCCCATTACCATACAAAGCACAAATTGAAGGCCCCGAGAAACCCCGCTTGTGAATATTATCCCAGGTAAGGTATCTATTCCAGGTCGGAGTCCACGTGAAGCAGTTGCACTTCGGCTAAGAAGAATTGTTCCAAACCTGTTTCCACCAGTGCACCTCTCTTCCCTCCAATCTTCGGTTCAACAGTTCCCTGTAACCACTAGCTACCATAAAGACTCCCTTAGGATTTAGAGACCAGGCAAGTCCATCCCTACTCTTAATGCCACTATAGTGTCTACTCGCTAGAATGCCTTGTAACTCAGCACAGTCCTCTTCCATCCTAGCAACCGACCACTCATTAAGATCCTTCCACTGCTCCATCTCCAACCTCCCACACCTATAAACAGTCTTGAAGTCACTCACCCTTGACCACCCCGCCTCTAAAAACCTCTGGCTAAGGTTCCCAAGATTAGGAAACTGATCAAGAATGGGGGGGTACCTGTCCCAAGAGTCGTTCCAGAAAAGGACCTCTTCCCCCCTCCTACAGATCCAAAAGAGTCCTTCCTTAATGAGAGAGGCCCCCTTCTTGAGAGTATACCAAATTGTAGAGCCTTTACCCTCTAGCGAATATCTTGGAACCTCCTGAGCTGGTATTCTTTGCATATATTTGAAGGCCAAAATCTTAGCCCAACCACTATCCTGCTCAACACACCACCTCTGGTACAATTTTGTCGCCAGAGCCTCCCCGAATAGAATAGCCTGCTTAAACCAAGGCCCCCCGATTGCTTCGGGCTACACACCAGGTCCCAATTGACCAGACTCCATTTGGATAAGGATAGATTGCCTTGCTAAAGAATCTAGGTCCTTCAAGAACCATTTGGGAGCCACTTGAAGCATACATCTATAAGTCGGAAGAGCCTGAACCACCGACTGAATCAGTTGAACCCTCCCAGCAAATGACAACCATCTATGATACCAATGTTCAACCTTCGAGCGAAATTTATCCAAGATACCCTGCCATGACTCCCGAGGAGGGTTACCAGGAGAGATAGGAATACCCAAATAAGTCAAGGGCAAGGAGCCAACTTGGAATCTCAAGATTAGAGCAATCCTCCTTTGAATAGCTTTAGGGGTGTTAAAGAAAATGATAGAAGATTTATCTTCATTGATCAACTGGCCTAAAGCCGCCAAATAAACATCTAGAACCTTAAGTAGATTCGTAGCTTCTCTGATCTGAGCAAGTCCCATCAAGGTCGTGTCATCAACAAATTGCAAATGAGACTACGGCTGCAGCTCATTACCCCAGTTCCACCCCTGAATACTGCCCTGACCGACATTATGTTTGATCAGCCTCCCCAGGCCCTCAACTAGGAGAATGAATAGATAAGGGGAGAGGGGGTCCCCATGACAAAGGCCCCTAGACGCACCAAACAGCTCGGTATGATCCCCATTGATTAGTACTGAGAAAGAAGTGGACGTAACTCCACTCATAACCCATTGAATCCATTCCTCAGCAAAACCAAAAGCCCAAAGGATCTTCTGGAGGAAAGACCAACGAACCCTGTCATAAGCTTTAGCCATGTCCAACTTGATAAACATAGCTTTTTCCTTGGAGGTAGCCATAGAATGAATGGTCTCCATAGTAATGACCACACCATCCATAATTTGACGCCCTTCCAAAAACCCGCTCTGTTCCTCAGAGATAACACCCCCAAGACACTTCTTCAACCTCTCTGCAATCAGCTTCGAGATGATCTTATAAATGACATTGCAGAGAGAAATAGGGCGGAACTGGCTTAACCTGTCGGCCCCCTCACACTTAGGGATAAGCGCAATGAATGTAGCATTCAGGGCCCTCGGCATCTATTTATTCCTTTGGGATTCTTGGACTACTGCCAATAAGTCCAAATTGATGATATCCCATAACTCCTAAAAGAATTCAACCGGGAACCCATCTGGGCTAGGGGCTTTTCCTTTCCTCAACTGAAAAACAATCCTCTCGAGTTCTTCCAGCAAAATAGGGGCCATAAGCTTCTCATTCATCTCCCCGGAAACAAGAGGAGGAATGCAAGCAAGAACCTAGTTCTCCTCCTCTGCTTCCCCCTGAGACTCCTCACTGAAGAGGGTTCAAAAATACTGCAAATCCTCCCTAGATATCTCCTGCAAGGATAATAACACCTCACCTCTATTATTGACCAGAGAAGGAATGGAATTTCCATGACGTCTTGCTTTCACAGAGTTGAAAAAGAAAGTCGTGTTCTTATCGCCCGCTTGAAGCCAATCAATACGGGCTCTCTGTTTCCAGTAAATTTCTTCCCTGAGCTCCCATTCCTCTAAGGCCCTGACAGCCCTCTCCTCCTCCCTAAGCAAAGCTTTAGACAAACCACTCTCTCTGATTTCCCTGGTGATGCCATTTAACTTTGTTTAGGTTGCTTTCTTAGCATGAAAAATATTCCCGAAACCCTGTCGATTCCATTGTTTAAGCTAGAACTTAACAAACTGCAGTTGCTTGGTGAAAGTATACATAGCTGTACCAAAGGTCGGCCTCCCCTTCCTCCACCACTGCTCAATAAGAGCAGGCAAATCAGGGTCTCGAAGCCACATAAGTTGGAATTTGAAAGAAGGAGAGCGAGCAACCCGGGCCGAAGAAGAAACCAGCTTAATAGGCCAATGGTCTGACCCTCTTCAGTCAAGAATCTCTGAACTAGTGGACCAACCCCCACCAACCCAAAAACTGAAAACCAAAAATCGGGCCAACCTCTCTGCAATCCAACCCTTCGCCATTCTCCTATTGTTCCAAGTGAACAGACCATTACCAGGCTTAATGTCCACAAGATGCAACAAGGAAATCCTATCTCGAAAAAGGAGAGACGAGGGCTCCAACCGCATGACACCCCCCTTCTTCTCACTCAACTCCAGGATAGCATTGAAATCTCCCACCATAATCCAAGGATGGAAAGGGAGCAGCCTTCGCGTATATGAAATATGAGACCATAAGTTTTGTTTACCCTGGAAATCAGTGGGGGCATATATATTAGTAAACAAAATAAGATCTCCTGTCTCAAGACTAGAGGCAACCCTAGATAGCGAAGATCTGGAAGCCATCCACCAAACAAGGCAAATCCTTGACGGGTTCCAAAGATAGGCCACCCCTCCAAAGGAGCCAACAAACCCAATACACTGGCATTCGCCTTGCCTGCATAGCTTCGGCACCAAACCCATCATACTCTCCACCGAGAGTTTAGTTTCTTGCAAGAGAAGAACATTAGGTGAATGATTCCTGATCAAATCCCGAACAACTTTTTGTCTGGGGCCGCTATTCAAGCCCCTTACATTCCATGAGAGCACAATCATTTAGAAGGATTGGAAAAGTGAGAATCCAAAGTCTTCACTGACCCTAACTCAACCAAATTTTCTCCCATCAATTTGATTTTATCCAAATCCTTCTTCTTGCCAACCTTTGAGTTCTTCTCTGTAACACTTCTCTTAATATCCTTCTAATACAAACCCAAGTGAACTGAAGACTTGTTACTTTTAGCCCCAGTTGGTTCCAATTTCAGGGCTATCAGAGAGCCCTCCCCCCCAACGAAATTTATCTTCGAACCCGAAGTGATTCCTAGTTGGACCCCCACTGACTGGTCCATCTCCATTTGCTGGCTGCCAATCACTTGCAGGGCCTGGGTAAAATCCTCTATACCACTTTCCGGACCCCCTCTTGAAGTACCTAGTTCCAAAGGAGTTAACCTTAGGTTCACTTCTTGATGGCTAAGGTCATCCAAGGCCTCAAATCTGTTAAAGGTATCTTCCTCCTGTCTCTCCTGTAAGGACCTCTTTTGTCCTTGATTCCTGTTCCTTGTCTTAACTGAGACAAAACCATCAACGCCCTCTACCTCGACCGACATAGAAGCTTTTCCTTTATCAACCCTATCTTGACTCTGAGCTGGCTGTTGAGGTTGGCAAACCACTGGTTTATATCTAGGGCACTTACGCTGTAAATGACCATACTCATGACATAGACGACACCGAAAAGGTAAAGTCTCGTAATTGAGCTGCCGGACCCAAGAATAAGAGCCCGCACTCATATTTATAGCATCTGGCAGAGGTTTACTAAGATCAATTTCAACATAGATACAAGCAAAAGTCATTACCTTTCTTCCTAGGGTTTGCATTGAGGATCCCACTGGCTTCCCAAGCAGTGCGGCCAGCATCCGTAGCACATCCTCACGATAGCATTCCATAAGAAAACGAGGCAAACGAACCCACACAGGAACCATGTTTGGGAGCTCCTCCGATGGGTTAAACCCTGCATGCCAAGGCTTGATGAACAACCCCACCTGATTGTAAAAATACGGACCTCCCTCAAAGACCCTATTGCGATCCTCCATGCAGTTGAAGGTAACCATAAAATAGTTGTTTGCCAGCATCATAATCTCCATTTCCCCTTCCGGAGCCCAAGTCCTCTACGCCCAGTTTTCCAGAAACTGCAAAGAAACCCTCATTCCCAAAAACTTGCAATAAAGCAAATGTTTTGAAAAGTACTCAACGTCTTCATCAATCAGTTCAGGAGGAATAACCAGCTTCGGTCTCTCACTGCATCTCTTTAGGCAACCATTAATCTTCATAATGCGAGAACCACCAACAGTCCCCGATCCCAATTCAAATGAGAAAAGGTGATTGTTAATAGTCTTCATACCCTGGACTGGGGGTTTTGAGCCCACCGCAGCACGAAAATCCATGACTAGAGGAACATGTGAGTCCTTACCACCAATACTCGCCATCAGAGCTCCGGGAAAAAAAAAAAAAAAAAAGCTAAGAGAAAGACCCCCACCCTGAAGGGCCTCTCAAGACAACGCCGGACCTACAGCCCCAACCCCCAGCCGCAAGCAGACCACCCTCCCCTGCAGCCCCCAGCCGCACGCAGATCTCCCTCCACCCACAGCCCTCCGAAACACCTACCCCACCCTCCGCAGAGCCCAACCCGACCCCGCCTGCAACACCACTCCCCCGCAACGCCTGCACCAACCTCCCCTCGACGACCCACCTGCAACTTCGTCTCCCTCGAGCTAGGGCATCGAAGCCCTAGCTCGGCCGCCTGCAGAAGCTCGCACGCGCACCATCAATTTCCTTATATGAAAATCAACCATTTTTTTCAAACTTTAAATAGTTAATATGTAAATTAAAAAAAAAAATTCTACAATAGAATAATAATATTATAATATGAAGTGATCCATATAGTTTAGCGGTTAAGTCACTTGCTTGGTGAAACCACTCCCAAAGTTTAGATCCCCACAAAAGTATGTTTTTATAGATTTTAAATAACTAAAAAAGAATAAAAAACTTGTCAACAAAATTTAATTCACTTGTAGATTTACTTAAATATGTCTGGCAGGCAGGGACTAATAACATTTAATGGTCAACAAAACTATTTATTTAATAAACATTTTTTTCCTTTTCACTGATCACTTAGAATTTAATATGAGAACAAATTATTAGTTCTTGCTGATAGGTAGGATAACTAATGCATTCATTGGATGTATTAGTTTTGTCAGGCTATCCAATCATATTGCAATATTTTGAAACATTTATAGGTGTTTCTAGAGTTTGATTCAAGGAACATTTTATTATTATTTTAATAAAATTATTTATCTTCTTTCTCATTGGTCTATTCTTGAAACAGTCATGGGCAAAAATACATTTTCCTTTTGATTAAATCATCCAAAAAATTATTTATTTAGAAAAATCCAAAATGACAATAAATTTTGGTCTTCTTTATCAATTGATTTCCACAAAAATCTAGAGAAATATTTTTTCCTTTTAATGAATTGTACCAAACTGTAATAAAATAACCAAAATATGAATAAGATATTATATTGTAAGATTTGTTCCTCTGACAAATGAGATTTAATTCAGTGGAGATTTAATTATATTTTTGACAAAAGTGGTATCTATTTAATGCATTGAACTGTTTGAATAGGACAATGTACAAAAACTTCCCTCTCGCATCTGTATTCTTTTAACTGTAGCTCACAGTGAATGTCCAGATACGCTTCTCCATAGTTAGGGTACAATGCATTATTGGATAGTACAAGTTGAATACTACTATTATTTTAATTAATGCAAGGGCTGTGCAGTCGTTCATCGTATTAATTATGGTTTGTCGAGTCTAGAATGTTCATTCATTTGCCTCTATCAGCTTCTGTGGCCTTTGTATTTGAGCACAATGACATATCATTCTTTTTGTCTTCCCACTTCAGAAATCATCGAGTAGCAAACCTTGCCATGTGGTTTGTGCTTGCAGATTTAGGTAAAATGATTTTCTTTTGAAGTTGTTCCTCTATGTATACCTCTGATTCATATGTGCTTGATAGGCTAAAGTAATATTGTCACATTTGCAGGCTTGTTGAGGACCCTGGGTATTGAGGACAGAGATATCAGTATTTGAAGATCAAAAAAGGTATGCTTTCAAAGTACTATGAAACCATATAACAGATTTGTCTATATTTTGTTAGTTGTCCACAATATATTTACCTTTTGTTTTCCACTTTCTTTTTTTGTTGAGTTCTTCAACGTCTCGCTTGTCTGTTACAGATCTGGACAATCTGCTTATAGATCACCTGTCTAACAGCTAAGACTAATACATTTATTTGTAATCTTTTGGGCAATGTTTAAATCATATGAAATGCTTAATTTAGAGTAGTGGACTTCATTTGAAATCTAGCTATTTGAATAGAAACTAAGATTCTAGAGAAATCTTCTTTTGGAAATACCAGAATATGCATTGGTGTCTGCAAACACAACTTTGCTAAGTGCCTGTTGCTTATATTGTTGTAGTAGAAGTCTCTTTTCTATCCTTGAAATTGATTTCCAAGGAAGTATATAATTCCTCTGCTTAAAATAGTCGTTAATATCGGCACAAAAGAAAAGCAAAACGGAATACCTGCTGCTTTGCTAGCAAAAGCGTTGGTTGATGCCGCCGCTTACAACAGTGGGCGCCTTGGAGTGCAATTTGCATAATTTATGGCGCCGGTGGTAGTGCTTGGCATTACTTAAATCCGCCTTGCAACCCTCTGGTTGACGTCTGGGCACCTGTGAGCCAGGGGAAATAGCCCGAGCCCTTTTGTATAGCCTATTCACAATGTTGTCTTCTGTGGAAAAATATGTCCTACCCCCTAAGTTAGTAGATAAATTTGAGTACAAGACTTCCTGTAAGGATTTACCTGCCCAGGACTTTCACAGTTATAATAAGAAGTCTGACTCTTACTGCAAAGCACAAAATCCTCTCTTAGATCTCCAAAGCATATATACTGTATCATAGCCAAAATCCTCCTGCTGAATTTTCCTCTGCCATGAATGCATTATTTGTATGTTTACAGACATAGATCTAAGATGTTATGGCTGCTTGGAATTGAGCAACAGGGGATAAATTTAAATTTGTTGGATATTTACTTGCCTTATCCAAGACGCAAAAATTGCAGTTAGTTTCAATTTCTGATAGTCAATTTGCTCTTATGACCTATATCAAGTATTTAGGTCCAGGTAGACAAATTTTGACCAGATTTTATTTCTTTTGGCAAAGTTGTGGCAACGTGACCTAATTTTTAAACTTAGAAAGGTATACAAGATCAACCGGTAATGTAAATTACAACGCTTTTAATTATGCCCAAAATAACCTAGCAAAGAAATAAAACATATAGTAATGTAGGTCACTATCAATGGATTCTGTGTGTTGTGAGGTTATCTGGCCAGAAGGTGGAGCTCTTATTGGAATTGACTTCCAATGCCTACAAGCCATGGACAATGTTCATACCAAGATCACCTCATTTTGTCATCATAAAAATCAAACAATTTACATAAACTGAGCATTTTGATTGAAGGGAAAATCTTTCTTTAGAGAGAATATTTTTTTTGGGTTAAACTAACATTGCCTAGAACATTCCAGAAATTATTGTCACAAACAATAGGAAACCAGGAAATTTATAGAATCTTCCCCTAAAAATGAAGTTGCAATATTTAAGCAGAAGACTCAGATGAGATTGGACTTGTACTTAAAAGAGACGACATATCTACCTTGCTTGATGCTGCTCCAACTGCTGCTATCACGCTCTAGCTCAGATTAGGTTATACTTATCGAGACTTTTTCACTTCCATGTTTATTTTCATGTCTCTTTCACCACTTACGTCCATGTGCAACATACACAAGGCACGTATACAAAGTAAACAACAAATTTGGAAGCATAGACAAGGCAGGTGGAGTCCTTTGCATATGTGGCTGACAATTTTGTTTTGTGTCACTGTTTTTAAGAATCCAGTTTTAAAACATTATCCTTTGTTTTCAAGTATATAGCTTTTTATAATGCTCGTTGAGATTTTAGTTCATTACTTGAAGAATAGTTACAGTATTTACATTTATATTTGACAATTCAAGAGTCCACATCCTAGAAAGTAATAGTCTCACCAAGTAAATAAAAACACTAATAAAATCAAGCATTAGTAATTGTCTAGTTATTCTTTAGAATTTGTTAATTTGGTTTTTTTAATTTCCCAATTTGTTAATAAGGTATTTGCCATTTATCATTTCATGACAATCCAGAGAGGCTTATATTCAAACTAATATTTTAACGATATTATTTGTAGTTATGAGAAGGGAGTTAACGTGGCATATTCAAAAAGATCTTAATCCTTTCCTGGTGCATCTTGTTTCAGAACGAATCCTTGCAATTAGGGCAAACGAGATGATTTATGTGGCTGACGGGAAAAAGCTGATAAGGACAGGAATATGGCGGAATCAAGCCATCCTAATAAGCTTAAACACTTCTGAATTTCAACGCTTAGGTTTTAGGTGCATTAAATCCTGGGGAGTTTCAATCTACAATTTTCCTTCGCAGGACTGAAGGCTTGAATTTATGACCTCTATAAAAAATAGATAAAATTTTGAGATATGGGCAAATTCTTTTCTGAATTCTTTTTCTCTGTTTTATAATGACTGGATTCAGGCCTTCAGCCTGTGCTAGAAAAATTTGGATCGATGATGTGCTTGAGCTCTAATTTTGAAAACAATTGAAAAACTTGCTGCACAAGGGATTTAAATTCAGGGTTAGGGTTTTTTTCCTATTCATTTTCCCTCTTATTTCGCCTTATAATTAGTCTCTTCCAGAAGTTGCCTTTGTTCCCCTGAATAAGTGCATGCTGAATAAATGGATTTTGCTTAAATGGAGTTTATTTAACCGCGGATCTGCTTTGCGAGGTTCTTGGAAGAGCACTTGGAACTGGCAAAATCCCCGCTGAACGACGGCAAATGCGACAGGAAACTCGAACGGGCGGCAAGATTATGGTCTGCGGCCCTTGATACCTCTGATCCCTGAGAAAGACGCTGTTGCCTATGGTTTTACAGAGGCTGTTGTTGACAATAAGTCTATGTTTAAGCTCAAATTGCATTCAGCTGTCAGAAGTTTGGTTTCTTTTCAAAAGTCTGACAAAGGTATTGGTACACCTCAAAATTTATTCCATACTCATTGTTATTTTCTAATTTAATGCTTCTATCCCTGAACTTAATTTGATTCAGAATAGTTGGTTTTTAAAAGTCTTGCAATGGCCACACTTTAGAATCTGTTATGCTACTTTTAAATCATTATCTCGTTTGCCCTAATTGCAAGGATTCATATAGGTTGTCACTGGCCAATGCATTGATTAGTGTTTAGAAAGGATTTAGGGAACCTCGATTGCATGGTTTGAGAGGGCTCTTGTTGGATGGAGGAAGCTGTTAAATATATCAAGACGATAGTAGAAGATCAGCAAAGAAGTTGGAACAAAAAGGGCTGCCATATTTTATCTAGGTTGGACAAATCATAGGAACCACCCATTGATCAAGTTTCTAGTGGCTTTAAGTGGCCAGTTGGTGTACTTGAAATCTGTTGATGTATCTCGTGCAGACACTGTGTACAGTATCTTGGCGGAGGTGGGCATTGAAGTGGGTATTGAGAATGTTGCCCAACTTGTGACTGGCAATGCAACATCGTATGTGCTAGCAGAGAGACTGCTTGAGGACAATTTGTCACCCACCTGATCACATTGTAGAGCATTATAATTTCATTAAAGTCTTAAGTAGATGTTTGTGAGCACTCAATGGTCCAAGTCTATTTTTGGAGAAGGTTGAAGAGGAAAGGATTGTGAAGATCGATTTTAATGATATGTTTGCCAAGACCACAAATGATGTCCTCAACGTAATTTTAAATTTTAACACTAACTATCATGAACTTACAAAGTAATCAACTGAATTACTTTTTTAGTTTGTAATATTTTTTAAAAGAACATAGGGACCCGTTTGGTGTATAACTGATTGAAAGTGGAATAAGCAGCTCCACCAATGCATGTATTGCAGCAGCCCATTATTTGAACAATAAATTTATCTTCTCCAATTCTTTCAAGGCTTATGAGAATGTAATGGATGGCCTTCTCTGTAATGTCCCCACTTTGAAATAGAATTTAATAATAAATAATAATAATAAAATTAAAATATTAAAAAATAAATTAAAATATAAAATAATATAATTAATTAAAATTTAATTAAGTTAATGAATGGTCAAAAGACACGGAAGGAAAAGTTGTGATTCCCTCAACAATGAGATATAAAAGGGAGAAGAGAACCTCATTTGAGAGGGGGATGATTTGAAAATGAGAAGTGCACATTTGATTTAAATAAGAAGTGCAGACCTGATTATGAAAGGTTATGTCTCTTTCAAAGGGCAGAAATAATGAAGAGTTGCACTCTTTCAAAAGGTGCTATTGGTGAAAGGGTGTGTCTCTTGCCAAAGGGCAAGCATGATGAAGAGGTGTGGCCTCTCCCTCACGTTGAGAGATATAATGGTGTTACCCATGAATTTTTATACTCTGGGTAGGGCGTAAGTCCTTATTGACTTTCCTCCTTTTCCTCCCTTGTTGCGGCTTGTTCGAGTTTCTTAACTTCTAGAACTGCCCAATCACCCGACAAGCTTAGGGAAGTTTGTATGAAGTTGACGCCACTAAGAGTCGGGCTTGTGGTTGTCTTTGAAAGAGTTTGATGGTTGCAAACTTGCCCGATCTTCCGATTCTTCGATATTTTTAATGTTGTAAAAGGGGGGCATCCTTGATGATGTAATCTCAGGCCTATTCAGTACCCTATTGGGGTGGCAGCACGAGTGATGGTAAAGAAAGGTCATTCTTGGGCGCCGCCAGAATTAAATGAGCTTGTCAAGTCGGGAGAATAACTGTTTCTTGCCGTTCCTCTTTTTGCCTCATCGGTTGCTATGTCATGCACTACTTCCAGGGAACAAATCAAGGGAAGATTTATAGAGTACCTTCATTAATGGCAATTAAGCAACTAAGGACACGAAAATGGTGACAACATGTGTTGCTACATTTGATGCTGCCATTTTTGCAGAAAACATTAAAGTTGGCTAAAAAGAGGAAATTTTCATGGTTTTGCCTATATCAGAATGGTTTTGCCTCATGACGGTGAGCTGCCGTTTCACTACCCAAATTTGAATTGGCAAGAGAAGGACTAGGAGGATATAGTTCGACAGTTACGGTCTTTTGCATGGAAAGCACGAATTGATCTCAGTGAATATAGGAAGGCCATCACCATATTAGATAAGATTGCAGAACAAGTTGAAAATCACGAACAACGCTTACGGGGTGAGCTTGCAGCAGAAAGGAACTAGAATTATTGACTTCGACAAGATGGTGCTCCAAGCTAAGAAACGTCCTGTGGTACAACTAGATGTTGAGACATTGCAGGGACATATTCTTTTGGACATGTCTGACTTTTTCCGAGCTACTGTTTTTGATGAGGAAGAATTTGAAGATATCCTATTGACGTTGGTTGAAGAAGAAGAGAAGGCAGATGAGATCGATAAATGGATTGCAGAGCAGAACCCGATGCTTGATGTTGGAGCTTGAGTCCAGTGACTTTATAGCCTTACCTATTGAGAAATGGTATATATTTTGATGTTGCTCTATGGAAGTTCTGTTTTGAAACGGTCGTTTTCAAGACCATTACTTTAGTAACCATTTCTTGAAAACGGAAAAGACTTAGGGTAATAGTTATAAATAAGTAGATTAGTGGATCTTTGGGCATCTTTTGGGCAAACTTTGTTTTACTCTTAAGAGCAAAAACTTTTTTAAGTATATTTTTGTTTACTGTTTTGAATATAGAAAGTTTGCTGGTGGCTTCAGATATTCGTAATCTTTGAATTACGGTGTGTGAATGCTTTCTGTTCTTTTGAATGGTTATCAGTGGATGCATCTATATTTGAGATAGTGAATGGTTTCAGTTTTCTATTGCTGCAAAAATATTCTCTTTGAATGGTATTTTGTAGCGATCTAGTTGTTTCAAAATCTTGGGAAATCTAAAAAGTGTTTGTGTTTTATGCATGCCTTTTCAAAGCTTTCTGGTTAAAAGCTCTTTCCTTATTTGCTTTCTGGTTAAAAGCATTTCAGTTAATTTCTATTCATTGAATATCATTCGAAGGTAGCTGCCACCTTGTTAAATAAGCAAAGAATCAACCAGTAAATAGTTTGTTCAGACTGGTTCAACTGTGGTTACATTTGTCACCTTTGTGGGCGTGAGAATATAGAGTTAGGTGATAAATCTATTAACCAATAAATGGAAAGGAATCAAAGCATCCAACAACAGGACCATGGATAGGATCAGATCAGAATTGTTATTAAGTTATAGGCAACAACATCTTTGTTCTTGGTGGTATTGGCATTTTGGCATTAAGTTGTCATTGATGTCAACTAGCATGATGGATATTCACATGAGTATGAGCAAAAAGAATGAAGGCCTACTGGTAAGGTACAAACCGGTCTGAAGATTGGTTGCTTGTTTATGATGAAGAGGCAGAATGTGAAAGTTGTCACAAACCACTGGAGGTGAAGATATGTTACCGGTATATTGTGCTCTACCGGTTAACAGAAGAAGAAAGTTCTACCGGCAAAGGGATGTACCGGTATGAGCTTGCCGGATCGACTGTGTGTTGGTGGGTCACGTCTTGATCGTTGTGAAGCCATGTGGAGCAGAGGTGGCAAACATGCTGTGGTCGGTGAAGCCCCATCGACAGGGTCGTTGAAACATATAATCGCCATTAATGAAACAACCACAAATCATGGGATTGTATCTGACTGTTGCAGCGCGAGGAAGAAAGGATAGCAGAGAAAGATCAGGGAGTAGTTTTCACCTGAATCAATGCAAAGGAAATCCGATTCAGGAAGTCCTCGAAAAGGAAACAACTGAAGTGTTTTTATGTGTTGACGGATTTTAAGGTAGGAGATCTTGTTCGAGATTGCTATTTTCAGCAGATATGCATTGGATAATGGAAACCGTGTAACAGATGCATCTTTGAAGGACAGGTGATCGATCCAAGATAGGCTGGATCGGATCTCATGAAGATTGTGTCGGGAAGAGGAAACGCTAACCACTCCAAAGTTTGAATTGCTTTCTGGCGGGAAATCACTGGATAAAAGAGGAGAGCTCAAAACAGAACGTTATGATGTTGCAAAGAAGTGTAAGAGAAAAGAGAGTTAGAAAGAGAGAAGATTTGCTAAGCTTCAAAAATAGTTCTAAGAAATTTGCAGTGTATGTGAGCAAGCATACCAATGAGAGGATTCTACCGGCATAACTATAGTTTTGCATTTGACCCTAACCGGCAAGGTGTGACAGAGGAGGCAGTATCCAAGTGAGACACAATGTGTTGAGAGTCTGTGTGAGAGAGGGAGAGAAAGATAACAGAGGCCGAGAATCAAAGAAAGTAATCTCACTACCGGTAGTGTGAGATTCAGTGGAGGAGAAAAGACTGTCAACCGATAGTGAGTTGTTTGATCAAAGAGTTGCAGAATTCATTTGCAACAAGAAGCTTTAATTGGATTCAAATAGTATTTCAATATACATCGCCAAGTTGATGCTTGGTGCAAGGTTGGTGCTCCTTGGGTTGGTGCTGTAAATCTTTGTAATTCAGTGTTTTACTTGTGAGGCTGGATTGGAGCAGTAGTCTCCAACAGCTTTTCTCATCGAGGTTTTTCCCACATTGGGTTTTCCTCGTAAATCTGGTTGTTGAGAGCTACTTTTGTGTGAATGATTTCTTTGGCTTTCCTTCTTGTTCTACTGGTTTGATTGTTTAGCGTTTAAGTGAATAACTGATATTTTGAAGTTTATTTGAAAGTCAAAAAGATTAGGAACCATTGATTCACCCCTCTCTCAGTGGTACTCTGTGTTCAACAATTGGTATCAGAGCGTAGGTTCTCGGTTATCTTTAAACCTTGGGTAGATTCTGGACTTTGAACACAATGGCAAGAAATGAGTCTGCCTCCTCAAAAGCCCCCTGTTTTATGGATCCAACTATGCCTTCTGGAGTAGAAGAATGGAGACCCATATGGATTCCTCCCTGTGTTTTGATGGGTGGATGTCTATCAAGAATGGGTATGTTGTTCCTAATACTCCTCCCTTTGATCCGGATGCCAAAAAGGAGTATGAGAATAATGCAAAGGCCAAACATGCTATCTTGAGTGGACTGTCTGATAATGAATTTGTCAAAGCCATGCACTGTGCTTCTGCAAAGGAGACTTGGGACAAATTGCAGAGGTTGTTTGAAGGAGATGCAAAAGTCAAAGAAGCCAAGTTGCAAACACTAAGGGGCCAACTTGAAAGCATCAAAATGAAAGATGATGAAAAGATTGCAGACTATCTTCACAGATTTGATGAAACGGTGAATACTATTAGAGGACTTGGAGAAGAGATTGCAGATGAGATTCTTGTCAAAAAGGTACTTAGATCTCTCACACCCAAGTATGATACTAAGGTGTCTACCATAGAAGAAGCCAAGGATCTGAAGACTTTCTCAATGGATGAGTTATTTGGTTCGCTGACAGCCTATGAGATGAGAACAACTGGTGATACGTCCTCAAGGAAAGAAGCAGCATTCGACATCACCAAAAAGGGCAAATAACCTACTACTCATAAAGAATCTAGTGAAGACTCTGATGCATAAGTAGCAAACTTTGTCAGAAAGCTCAAAAGAGGATCCAAATGGTACAAAGGAAAGCTACCACTTAAATGTTTCAACTGTGGGATGGTAGGACACTTTGCTGCAAATTGTCCTCACAAAGAAACCGATGGAGATGAGTCAAGAGAGTTCAGAAGATCTGCTGGCAAAGACAGAGAAAGGAACGACTACCGGCAAGGAAGGAGAGGCTACCGGAACCAGAACAACCTATATACTATTGAGGATGACACAACAGATGAAGAAAATGCATTAGAAGATGATTACCATGAGAACGACATAAAAGTCAATCTCTACATGGCACTTGATAGACTAGTTGATGAAGATGAGGAAGAGGAGGATACTGAAGCTGAAGTGGATTTGGAGAGCGAACTTATCAGTGCTCTTGAGGAATTGAGTAAAACAAGAAGAGAACTCAAGAGGGTTAAGCTTGATGCAATAGATGAACAAGATCTCTTGAATCAATCCCTGGATGAGTCCAATCAAGTTATATCTGAGTTGAAATTGCAACTGGAAGAAACTAAGAGGATTTGTGAAGCTACAGCCTCTGATCTGACAAAGAAGGAAAAGGAGCATCAAGAGTTGGAAGCAGAAATAGTAAAGCTCAAAAAGGAGCTTGAAGAAAGTAAGGAAGAAATAAAAATAAGGAGCAAGTATGAAGGTAGCACCGAGGCCTTAGATAAGATGTTGAGCAAACAGAAGCAATCCAAAGACGCCGGTGGCTTAGGCTTTGAAGAAGGTCAAAGTTCAACCCATAAAGATAAATCTGGCAAAGAAATAATGTTCACCTCTTCAATTAAAGGTGAAGAAAATAAGACATTCACTGTAGGCAAGGATACTGGCAAAAAGATATATGCAGATGTTGTTGGAAATCGCCACTCAAATTGGTATACAACAATAAACTGGAGGTCACACTTCTTGTACAAACATGCAGATCCAAGGAGAAATGCAAGAATTGACCGTGAAGGATTCACGAGACTCAACAACATGAAGGGAAGACGCCCAATGAGGCAGTTCCATTCAAGACCAAGACAACCTAACCGGTATGTTCCAAACTTTCATGGTTACTGTTACCGGTGTAACAAATTTGGGCATAGAATAGTTGACTGTAGATTAATCAATCAGCCCTCTATGAGTTATGAAAGTAGAAATCCATTTAAGGCACTCCGGGATATGAATGTTGTCTGTTATCAGTGCAATGGATATGGTCATAAGAGTTTTGATTGTAGAAAGAATAAACCAGTACCCTACAATAATTTTAAGGATGTTCCCTTAAATGAAAATATAAAATGCTATAACTGTCAAGAGTTTGGACAAATAGCAAAGTTTTGTAAAAACCGGAAGATCAATCAAAAGAAGACAAATCCGGATCAAGAATCGGTAACTGAACCTGAGCTCAATATAGTAGTTGACAAGAAGAAGGAGACCAAACCAGTTTGGGTTGAGAAAGAAAAGGAAAAGGCAGAATCAAGTCTCATAGTACAGACTGCCTTACATGCTGAAAGGAAAAATCTATGGGTGGTAGTGTTGACGTGTATTTTGTACACTGCCTAACACAGAATAAAATACCTAAGGGTATCTTATCCTCTCTTGAGAAAATAGTCTCTAACTGCTGAAGATTCGCATAAAGGATCAGTTAGGAAGACTCCAAGGTTCTTTTGGTAGGGTCTCTACGTGTGGACAAGCTCCAGTGGTATGATGTGATTTGCTGGGATCACAAGGGGACTTACATGTGATGATTGAACTTCCGATCTGCTTTGCTGGACACAGGCTCTTACTAACTTAGATTTGAAAAAAATGAAAAAAGGATAAGGGCGAAGAGAGGATCTAATCCTAATACTAAGAATGTAGGAGCAATTACTTGATTTTTGATGAAACTCTAACTAGGTCTTGTTTTGACATCAATGGAACATCTACACAAGGCTAGTGCGATCTTCTAAGGGAAGCTTTATGATGTTCAAATCATCACCGCAGGCATAGATACCATCCAAGTTGATGCATATCAATGAAGAGGCAACAAATTGAAATTGAGCTTAAGCTGAACGATTCCAGTTGACTACACAAGGCAAGTCTGCAATCAACAAACTGCTAGTAGTATGGATATACGAATTCCACCATCAATCAATCACATTTCCTCCATTCATCTAATCATCTACCATCTAGGATTGAAGACTCAACAAGAAACCATGCAAATTGCAAGAAACGACACACTTCACCATTACTTCAATGAAAATGGAGTTTGTTTACAATCAATGGCAACAATTTCTTGCCTTGTCCTCCTATTCTACTCTAATTGCTATTCTCTCAACTATATTCTAACTCTTCCAACTATTTACATGCTATCTCTAACTTATTGCTAATTATTTCTAATTTATTGCTAATTATTCTTTACAAATGAAATGCCTGGGCTTATATAGTGCCCACAATACAATTTGATGGCTTAGATCAATTCGAGATCAATGGCCAAGATTTTACAATGAAAACCCTAATTAGGGTTTGTTACAACCATTACATAACATTTAATGCTTGACCAATGACAAAATTGTACTGCTTGGACACATGTCCCTTCTAGAAAAATCGACCAATGGATAGCCGGGGTAGGTACATTGGATTTTGTGCCACCTTCCATGAGTTAAGTACATTGAATCTGGACATGCTGAGATGGACCTCACTGATTGGAGACGTGATGACTAGGATGCCACCTCATCTGACACTTGTAACTTTGGTAAATATTCAACTTGATGTTGTTGAGAAGCTTGCTTTAATTAATTCATCTCGAATTATTTGCTTCTTCAACGAGCCCTTTGTTCTAACTCCTTGTGTCCTTGATGTGCAGGAAGATGATGTACCTCGCCTTGGAACGCTGGATTGAAAGAGGTTGCCCATGTCCTTACTTGATCGTCCTGGCGAAGACCGTCCTTGATCCGGCTTGATTTTTCTTGATGAGATCTCCATTTGATGCCTACACAACATTTCAAAATTAGTACCATGATTTTGCAATGAATAGCATAGATTAAACTAATTTTTAGGAAACTTCATAATAAATCCTTGAGTTACTATTTCCTAAAAAACGATTGAGCTTATTGAAATTCAAAATTTCAAAAATTCAAAATTTTAAGGCTATGACGATCAAAATTCGAAATTAAAACAAGGGATCTTGTCATACCTTACTTGAGAGTTTAACTCTAAAATGCCAAAATAAAGGAATTCGCCTAGGCAAAATTTGAAATAAGATGGTCTTCAACGTGATCTCCCTTCAAAATAGCAATTTCGCCACCTTTCAAGTTTTTGACATGATCTTCAATGTCCTTGGCAAGTTCGCTCAAGTGGAAACTAAGTTCGCACTCCTTTGATAATGTCTGCGCCCTCCTCTTGAATGACAATTTCGCACCTCCTTTGTATTCTCCAAATCGCATGTTAATGAAGGATGTTAAATGATGATTTGAAATGAATAAACCACCTTCCCTTTATAGGCGCTTACCTCTCATCATTATTTAGGCCGACTTTGTGAAAATAAAGCAAATTAAACGATTTTTTGATAAATAACAAGGCCGACTTTTATAAACCAAGCGCTCCCTTTGATTTTTTTTTTATTAATTAATTATTAATTATTAAATGCCATCGTTCTAAATTAATTTAATCAAATTCGATTTTCACAAGGCAAAAAATAATTAATAATATCAAGCGCAATATTTAAATGCCATTTAATTGAATTTTCAAAACATATCGAATTTTAGCATTTAAAATAAATTCAAAAAAACTTGTTTGAACGCCAAATTTTGAAAATGAAATAATACGTACCTCATCGCCCTGGTCCCTGACTGAGGGACAGGAGCGATCCATCAATTTGGTCTTGATCCTTGCATTTTCGACGTCCAAAATCTTGATCCTTACGTTCAAATCGGCATTTTAGCTGGGTCCTTCAAGTTTGATTGACTTGTTTGTGCGAAGGAATGTCTTTAAGATGCGATATCGCCCTGGTCCCTTGGAGAGGGACAGGAGCGATCCATGTGTTCTAGCTAGAATTTGCCACCTTTCAACCTTTGTTCCTCGTTCATTATCTTTCAAATGGCGCCCTCGATCTTGCCCACCCTTGCATTGTCTTGATTTTGAAGGAGCATGATTGTTTTAATAGAAATCACTTTGGTCCTTGTCCAAAGGACAGGAGCGATATAAGTTCCTTAGCTCAATTGATAGCATTTTGACGTTCAAAACTCTTGTATATCGTCTTCAAAAGACACCTTAGACCTTTTACCACTTTGCAAAACCTTGACTTAACGTGATTTATGCATGAATTGGCAAATATGGTGTATATCGCTTTGGTCCCTTCCTGAGGGACAGGAGCGAATTTCAACATTTTGAGCTCGTCTTGGCCTTGTTCAACTTGCAATCGCTATCATCGTGCAAAATAAAGTTCCTTGATCGTTCTTGATCACTTGATGCTTGATAAACTTTCAAATTTTATGCCTTTATGGAAATATCGCTTTGGTCCCTTCCTGAGGGACAGGAGCGAACTAGGTGTCTAAGTGCGGTTCCTTCAATATTGGCAACTTTGGATACTTCGTGCTTGATTGAGATGTCTTAAGACGTCCTTGCCTCCTTGTTCTTCATTTTGGAGTGGCTTGAACTTGGAAGAATAGCAATATAATCATCATATCGCCCTGGTCCCTTGGAGAGGGACAGGAGCGATTTTGCTCTTGTGGGCTTCATTTCACTTCATATCCTTCAAAAATTATATTCAACGGATTCGCAATGTTCCATTTCATTCATTCATGCCTTGAGATCAGTTGTAACTTGGCAAGAAAATCATCTATAACAAAAATCGCTCTGGTCCCTTCCTGAGGGACAGGAGCGAACTTAAGCATTTTGGTCCTTTGATGGCATTTGGTAATCTTCAATTTATCTTCAATGAGTTCATTTCACCTCCTTCCTTGCCTTCAAACATAAACTTGACTTGATCTTTGCCCAGATCGTACCTTATGAAGAATTTCGCTCTGGTCCTTCAGTGAGGGACAGGAGCGAACTTAAGCATTTTATTGTTTTTGATCAAGTCTGGATGCTCTATCATGCTCATTTCGTCCTTCACCATGCCTTTGATGTCTCGATTCGTCCAAACAAGGTCAGGAATGGCTCAACTAAGCATTTTCGCTCTGGACCCTTGGTGAGGGACACGAGCGATTCGCCTTGGTCCTCCTGGGAGGGACAGGAGCGAAATTCGCTCTGGATCCTCAGTGAAGGACATGAGCGAAATTTGACTTTTCGCACTCTCTATCAGGATAATTTTTATGGAATATAACATTTAAGTATAAGTGATGTTTCTTCTTTCTTATACTTTAAGTTATATTCCATATATACTTTCAGGATGTTTGAGAGTGGTTTCAGACCTCCAGGAGTTATATTGCAAAATCTAGTTTTTGGAGGTTTTTTCAGTTTCCAGACTTAGTCAAATTCAGGATCAGGACATTCCAGACTTAGCCAAATTTCAGGATTAGGACCTCACTCAAGCCGGACTTGCTACCCTATGTGATCCCCTGGGCGACGTTCAAAATGCAAAGGCTAGCTAACAAAACCCTAAAAAACCTAAAGAACAAACCCTAAAAAGCAAAAAACATGGGTCCCCATTTGCAATGGGGCGATGTGTGAAAACGACACAACAGGTAGATAGTGGTTGCTCAAACCACATGACTGGTGACAGAAAGAAATTCATTAAACTTGAAGACTGGAATGGTGGATCAGTAAGGTTTGGAGACAATTCTTCCATCAAAATAAAGGGAAAAGGAACTCTAAGCATTGATGGAAAACTGAAGGCACATGATGTATATTATGTGGAAGGCCTAAAGCACAATCTGCTAAGTGTGAGTCAGATGTGTGACAAAGGTTACAAATTCACCTTTGACTCAACCGGTTGCTAGATAAAGAAAGACAGTACCGGTAAAATTGTAGCAGAAGGAAGGAGAACAGATGGAAATGTTTATAATCTGAAGGAATGCTATGAGTCCCAATGTATGTTAGGACAAGTAGATGAAAGTTGGCTGAGGCACTGAAGATTAGGACACATAAATTTTGATAACCTAGTTGCAGTAAGCAAAAAGGGGTGTGTGAGGAATATTCCACACATCATCAAACCGGTAAACACATTTTGTGATGAATGTGTAAAAGGTAAGCAAACTAAAGTGAGCTTCAGGACAAAAGAGCACAACACCTCAAGACCACTTGAAATTGTGCATACAAATTTGTGTGGTCCAACTAGGACAAGAGCACTTGTAGGTGAAAGATACTTTATGCTCTTCATTGATGACTACTCAAGAATGACATGGGTCACCTTTCTGCAAGATAAATCACAAGCATTTGAAAGATTCAAGATCTTTCGGAAGATGGTGGAAAAAGAAAGTGGGTACAGGTTAAAATGCCTAAGATCAGACAGGGGTGGAGAGTTTACATCAAATGAATTTGAAGATTATTGTGAAAAACATGGAATTAGAAGGCAATACTTTGCTCCTAGGACACCACAGCAAAATGGTGTGGTAGAAAGGAAGAACATGATAGTTAAGGAGATGGCCAAAACCATGTTAAATGAGGCCAATCTGCCGGACACATATTGGAAAGAAGCTGTTCATACTGCTGCATATACTTTGAACCAGGTTCAATTAAGAACAAACAACAGGATGACACCTTATGAGTTGTGGTATGACCGGAAGCCATTAGTCAAATACTTCTAGTATTTGGAAGCAAGTGCTTTATCAAGAAAGATATGGATGGTCTAGGAAGTTTTGATTCCAGGAGTGATGAAGAATCTTCCTTGGTTACTCATCTAACAAGGCCTACAAATGCTACAATAAAAGACTAAGAAGAGTCGTTGAGAGTGTGCATGTAAAAGTTGATGAAGATATGCACAAAGAATGTCAACCTCAAATTAACCGGTATGATAACTCCGGTGATGAAGATGATGAAGTTCAGTCAAATACTGAACCAGAGGTAGCATCCAAGAAGGCCCCCAGAATCACTCGGAAGAGCAAATTCTGGGAAATAAGAGTGATGGTGTGCAAACTAGAAGAAGACTTGCCCGGAATGATGAACAAGTCAACCTATGCCTCATGACTGAAGTTGGACCCAAAACATTCAATGAGGCCAGCAAAAGACAAGAATGGATGGATGCCATGGAAGAAGAATTGCAACAGATTGAGAAGAACAAGACTAGGGAATTAGTCTCTAGACCAGAAGATAAGAACATCATTGGCACTAAATGGGTCTATCGGAACAAGACGAATGAAGAAGGTAAGATTGTTATGCATAAAGCTAGACTAGTGTGCAAATGATACTCTCAAGTAGAGGGGATTGACTTTGAAGAAACATTTGCACCGGTAGCTAGATTAGAAGCAATTATAATTTTTCTAGCCTACTCTGCCTACAAGGGCTATAAAGTATACCAAATGGATGTAAAATCTGCCTTTCTAAATGGAAATTTGGAAGAAGTGTACATGGAGCAACCAGAAGGGTTTTTGCTACATGATGATGAGACATTTGTGTGCCGGTTGAAGAAGGCCTTGTATGGTCTAAAGAAAGCTCCTAGAGCATGGTACTCAAGACTAGATCAATATCTGAAGGAGCAGGGATTCAAAAAGGGAAGTGCTGATAGCAATTTGTACATAAAGAAAGATGGGAACCACATGATCATTGTGGTTGTGTATGTAGATGACATCATCTTTGGAGGCAACAAGGACACCCTCTGCAAAGAATTTGCTGATCAGATGCAGTCAGAATTTGAGATGTCAATGCTTGGTGAATTAACTTACTTCCTTGGTTTGCAGATATTACAGCAAGATAAAGGAATCTTTATCTCACAAATCAAGTATTGAAAGGAGATGTTGAAAATTTTCCAACTGGAAGATTGTAAACCGGTAAGTACCCCCATGGTGACCGGCAGCAAATTAAGCAAGAATGATGAATCACCGGTGGTGGATTAGACTCTGTACAGATCCATGATAGGCAGTCTACTATATCTCATCGCTTCAAGACCGGATATAGTTCAAGCAGTGTGCATGGTGGCCAAATTCCAAGCTGCACCAAAGCAGTCACATATGAATGTTATTAGCAAAATTTTTAGGTACCTACAAGGGACGCTCAGCTATGGTTTGTGGTATCTTAAACAAGGAGATTTTATCTTAGAAGCATACACTGATGCTGATTGGGCAGGTTGCATTGATGGCCGAAAGAGCACAAGTGGTGGTGCATTCTTTCTAGGTGACTGGTTGGTCTCATGCCATAGCAAGAAGTAGGACTCAGTCTCTCTATCTACTGCTGAAGCTGAATACATTGCTGCTGCTACATGCTGTTCCCAGGCGCTTGTTGATGTGTATTTTGTACACTATCAAACACAGAATAAAATACCCAAGGGTACCTTATCCTCTCTTGAATAAAGCCTCCGAATGCTGAAGATGTCGCGAAAAGGTTCAATCGTGATGATTTCAAGGTTCTTGTATGTAGGGTCTCTACGTGTGGATAAGCTCTCTGTGGTATGATGTGATTTGCTGGAATCACAAGGGGACTTACACTTGATGACTAAACTTCTGATTTGCTTTGAATATTGTTGGAACACAGGATTTTACTGCCTTAGATTTGGAAAAAAACAAGAAAAAAGATGAGGGCGAGGAAAGAATCTAATCCTAATACTAAGGAATGTAGGAGCAATGATTGATCTTTGATGAAATTCTAACTAAGTCTTGTTTTGACATCCCAGGACCATCTCCACAAGGTTAGTGCAATCTTCGAAGGAAAGCTTTATGATGTTCAAATCATCACTGCAGGTATAGACACCATCAGGTTGATGCATATCAATGAAGAAGCGACAATTGAAGTTAAGCTTAAGCTGAATCATTCCAGTTGACTACACAAGGCAAGTCTGCAATCAACAAACTGCTAGTAGTATGGATGTACGAATTTCACCATCAATCAAACACATTTCTTCCACTCATCTAATAACACGAAATCAAATATGAGAAGTATAGAGACCATGCAAATTGTCGAATCGACCCATAAATTTCACCATTTCTTCAATGAAGTTACAAGTCTTTTACAACAACATCTTGGCAACAATCTTTGCCTTCTCTCTCTACTCTACTCTAATTGCTATTCTATCAACTAGCTAATTACCTTCTAACTACTCTCTATTCACTAACTCTATTCTATTGCTTTCTATCTATTGCTTTCAATTATTCTTTTACAAAATGAAGAGTCGGGGCTTATATAGTGCCCACAATACAATTCGATGGCTAAGATCAATTTGAGATCAATGGCCAAGATTCAATAATGAAAACCCTAATTAGGGTTTGTTACAACCATTACATAACATTTAATGCTTGACCAATGAAATAATTGTATTGCTTGGACACATGTCCTCTCTGGAAAATTCCACCAATGGATACCCGGGGTAGGTACATCGAAGTTTGTGCTACCTTCTATGAGTTAGGTACATTGACTCTGGACGTTGTTGAGGTGGACCAATCCGACTGGAGGAGTGATGACTAGGATGCCACCTCGTCAAACACTTGTAGCTTGGTAGATATTCAATTTGATGTTGTTGAGAAGCTATCTTTAATTAACTCTTCTGAAATTATCTGCTTCTTCAATGAACCCTTGTTCTAACTTCTTTTGTCTCTGATTTGCAGGATGTTGATGTACCTCGTCTTGGAATACTGGATTGGAAGAGGTCGCCCTTGATGATGTTAGTCCGAAGAAAGCCATCCTTGTCGATGCTGGATCGAAGAAGGTCGTCCTTGTCGATGCTAGACTAGAGGAGGTCGCCCTTGTCCTTGCTTGATCTTCTTGGAGGAGACCGTCCTTGATCTGGCCTGATTTTCCAACTCCGGGATCTCCATTTGATGCCTACACAAAATATTAAAGTTAGTCTTTTGAGCATCAAACCTTAAAGCATGAAATTTAAGACCTTTCAAAGGTAAAACTTAAGATATTAATTTGAAAAAAAGTCATGATAAATCAAGAATTACACATTTTCAAATTAATAATGAATGGAATTTGGATCTTCAAGACTTAGATTTTATAAAATTGCAATGGGATCACAATAAGTCTTGAATAAGAACTTCAAAAATGATTCTTCATACCTCATTTTTGATTGCTTAACTACAAAACCTTGGCAAGAGATGAAAGAAAACCGGATTTTGATGGACAAGCTTAGATTATAGTCCTCCCTTGGATGAATTACGCCTCCTTTAATCTTCTCAAGCATCAATTCCACCACCTTTAGTCTTCAACACTTAAGATAATTCGCTCCAAATAGGCTAGCTTTCGCACCTCCTTCCTTGCTCCTCAAATCGCACTTGAAATAATGAATGAATGATTAAAATTGCTCAAAACACCCCTACTATATAGGGCGCTCACCACTTCATCTCTCCATAGGCCGACTTGGCAAAATAGGCCAAAAAATAAATAAATTTGCAAAAACAAGAGGCCGACCTAATAAAATAATAAAACATGATACCTCAAGCGCCCCATTTTCAATTTTAATTTAATAAAAATTAATTTTAAATGCCTTAATAATAAAAAAATCAATTTTTTGAGGCTCAAAATTAATTTATTAAATGCCATGCGCCTTTATTAAATGCCAATTTAATTTAAATTTTTTCAAATATTTTGAAATTGGTGATTTTGGCATTTCATGCAATTTGGAGGACATCAACGTTGGGATATGGCAAAAAATAAAGAATGCACATGTTAAGCGCTCTGGTCCCTTGGAGAGGGACAGGAGCACTTTTTCATTTTTAGGCTAGGATTCTCAATTTTTTAAAGTCAAACCTTTGTTCACCATGCTTTAGAAGTTCTTTCCTATCTCACACAACTTTGTCTTAGCATAATCTCGGAGGGAATTCGTTGTTTTCATAAAAAGTGCTCTGGTCCTTTAGTGAGGGACGGGAGCACTTTTGAGTCCATGTGCAAATTCTTGATCACATTAATCTTCAATTTACCCTCAAGGCGTAGAATATCACATTTCACTCCATCTTGAGCCTTGGTAATAAAAATATCCTTTCAAAATGCAAGGTAAATGGTCATATTTAGAAATTGCGCCCTAGTCCCTTGGTGAGGGACGGGAGCACTTTTGCCAGTTGTCGTCAAAATTTGCAACTCTCGCATCTCAATTCCACTTCAAGGCATTTTAAACACTTTTTCAAACTTGCGCCTTGGCCTCAATTTGTCCAAAATTGGCGAGAAAGGCAAGATAACATGTTAAGTGCTCTGGTCCTTCAGTGAGGAACGAGAGCACTTCGCCTTGGTCCCTTGGTGAGGGACGGGAGCACTTTTTCAATTTCAAGCTTATCCGTCCTTTGCTAGCTTCCCAAATTATCTTCAATGGGCTAATCATGTCCTCTTCCATTCATTTCAATCACAAACTTGCCTTGGCCTTGCAGGAGATTCACACCTTTTGGAAAATCGCTCTGGTCCCTTGGAGAGGGACGGGAGCACTTTTTGCATCTTGGTGTATTTCTTTGTTCTTTTAAAAGTTCAATCGCGTCCAAGGCATAAAACATCATTAGTCCTTCCCATCCAAGTCAAGTTTTGCCATAAAATATCAAACAAAGAAGAGAAACTTGAGAAAGTGGCATGGTCCTTCAATGAGGGACGGGAGCACTTTTTGTCATTTTGGCATACTTCTTTGTTCTTTAAACCTCTCAATTGCATCCAAGGCATAAAACATCATTCGTCCTTCCCATCCAAGTCAAGTTTTGCCATAAAATATCAAACAAAGAAGAGAAACTTGAAAAAGTGGCATGGTCCTTCAGTGAGGGACGGGAGCACTTTTTGTCATTTGGGTTGATTTACTCCTTCATGAACCGCTTAAATTATATTCAATGGACAAAACATGCCTCCCTTAACCTCTTCAAATCATAAAATCACCTTAACCTTGCAAAGATAGTGCGAATTTGAAATTCAGTGCTCCGGTCCTTCAGTGAGGGACGGGAGCACTTTTTCCCTTCTAAGCCAAAATGTCTCACTTTTCACCTCGAAATTCCTTTGCTAGGAAAGATTTCATTTTACTTCACGCTATGAATAAAAGTTAATGTCCAAAAGAGGTCTAAAATTTGTGCATATAAAGAAAAGCGCTCTGGTCCTTCAGTGAGGGACAGGAGCACTTTTGACCTTCTAGGCAAAAACTTCATCATTTCATCGTTTTTGATCAAGTCTGGATGCTTTATCATGTTCATTTCGTCCTTCACTATGCCTTTGATGTTTCAATTTGACCAAACAAGGCCAGGAATGGCTCAAATAAGTCTTTTCGCCCTTGTCCTTCAGTGAGGGACGGGAGCACTTTGCCTTGGTCCCTTGGAGAGGGACAGGAGCACTTTTTCCTTCAACCTTCAAAATTCACCATTTTTGTGCCTTCAAAATCTTCAAAAGTATCAAGTCATGTCCAATTATCATTCTGGAAGACCCTGCACAAAACAAAATAGAAAAGTCAGTGACAAATATGCATAAAATAACATTTGTGCTCTGGTCCCTTGGAGAGGGACAGAAGCACTTTTGTCCTTTCTGGCTAAAATATTCAAAATTTTGGTCTCCAACTATTTCACAAGGCAGAGTTAGGTCATCTTCAAGGAAGAAATTGCACTTAGAATGAAATTCGCTCTGGTCCCTTGGAGAGGGACAGGAGCACTTTTGCTGTTTCAAGCATCATCTTGCCTCCGAAATTTGATCAAAATTTACCTAGGCAAGAATATACTATTTCATCTTCAAAATGCTAACACTCGACAAAATTTGAATTTTACCCCCAAAAAAACCTGACTAGACCTAACCTGAGACATATCTGACTTCCTGACAGACTTATCTTACTTCAATAATCAACCCTCAGGAGGATGCGTAATAACTTTCAAAATTTGACTGGACTTGGCTTGAAAAAATATCCAAAAGAAACCCCTAAGGTTTAGCCTTAGCCTAAACAACTCACTCACTCACTCAAAACCCTAAAAACAGAGAGAAGAACAGGCAAAACAAAAGCAAAAAGAGGGGGTCCCCATTTTAAATGGGGCGATGTGTGAAAACGTCACAACAGCGCTTTGGATGAATCACTCTCAAAAACATACAGGTGGACATCACCGATCCTATTCTCATCCGGTGTGACAATTCGAGTGCAATCAACATAGCAAAGAATTCAGTCATGCATTCCAAAACAAAGCACATTGCAATCAAGTATCACTTTCTCAGAGAGAAGGTTGAAGGACTGGAGGTGAGGATGGATTATGTTCCTACTGGTGAACAAGTAGCAGACATTTTCACCAAACCATTACCGACAAGCACTTTTGAGTACCTCCGACACAAGTTGTGAGTTGTGTCATCTATCTAAGAAGGCTTTATGTGGTGCGGGGGGAGCTTGGTATGGATCAAAGGGGGAGTGCACAGTACCCTTTGTCATTGTGTCAAAGGGGGAGAAATGTACCGGCATGGAGTGTCTCGCGAGAGTGGACATCAATGCCAAAGGGGGAGATTGTTGGCATTTTGGCATTAAGTTGTCATTGATGTCAACCGGCATGATGGATATTCACATGAGTATGAGCAGAAAGAATGAAGGCCTACCGGTAAGGTACAAACCAGTCTGAAGATTGGTTGCTTGTTTATGATGAAGAGGCAGAATGTGAAAGTTGTCACAAACCACTGGAGGTGAAGATGTGTTACCGGTATAGTGTGCTCTACCGGTTAACAGAAGAAGAAAGTTCTACCGGCAAAGGGATGTACCGGTATGAGCTTGCTGGACCGACTGTGTGTTGGTGGGCCACGTCTTGATCGTTGTGAAGCCATGTGGAGCAGAGGTGGCAAACATGCTGTGGTCGGTGAAGCCCCATCGACAGGGTCGTTGAAACAAATAATCGCCATTAATGAAACAGCTACAAATGACAGGATTGTATCTGATTGTTGCAGCTCGAGGAAGAAAGGATAACAGAGAAAGATCAGGGAGTAGCTGGCGCCTGAATCAATGCAAAGGAAATCCGATTCAGGAAGTCCTCGAAAAGGAAACAATTGAAGTGTTTTTATGTGTTGACGGATTTCAAGGCAGGAGATCTTGTTCGAGATTGCTATTTTCAGCAGATATGCATTGGATAATGGAAACCGTGTAACAAATGCATCTTTGAAGGACAGGTGATCGATCCAAGACACGCTGGATCAGATCTCATGAAGATTGTGTCGGGAAGAGGAAACCCTAACCGCTCCGAAGTTTGAATTGCTTTCTAGTGGGAAATCACTGGATAAAAGAGGAGAGCTCGAAACAGAACGTTATGATGTTACGGAGAAGTGTAAGAGAAAAGAGAGAGTTAGAAAGAGAGAAGATTTGCTAAGCTTCAGAAATAGTTCTAAGAAAGTTGCATTGTATGTGAGCAAGCATACCGGTGAGAGGATTCTACCGGCATAACTATAGTTTTGCATTTGACCCTAACCGGCAAGGTGTGACAGAGCAGGCAGTATCCAAGTGAGACACAATGTGTTGAGAGTCTGTGTGAGAGAGGGAGAGACAGATAACAGAGGTCGAGAATCAAAGAAAGTAATCTCACTACCGGTAGTGTGAGATTCAGTGGAGGAGAAAAGACTGTCAACCGGCAGTGAGTTGTTTGATCAAAGAGTTGTAGAATTCATTTGGAACAAGAAGCCTTAATTGTATTCAAATAGTATTTCAATATACATCGCCAAGTTGAAGCTTGGTGCAAGGGTTGGTGCTTCTTGGGTTGGTGCCCTAAATCTTTGTAATTCAGTGTTTTACTTGTGAGGCTGGATTGGAGCAGTAGTCTCCAACAACTTTTCTCACCGAGGTTTTTCCCACATTGGGTTTTCCTCGTAAATCTAGTGTTGAGAGCTACTTTTGTGTGAATGATCTCTTTGGCTTTCCTTCTTGTTCTACCGGTTTGATTGTTTAGTGTTTAAGTGAATAACTGATATTCTGAAGTTTATTTGAAAGTCAAAAAGATTAGGAACCACTGATTCACCCCCCTCTCAGTGGTACTCTGTGTTCAACTGGTGGTATGCATGGGGATGTGCTGAATTTGTATGCTTAATTTATGAAGTCTGATAATGTTGTTATGTAAAATTTAGTAGTAATATTAATATAGACTGCAATATGTATGACAGTCATACGTAATTTCATATATATTGATAATACATGAGAAGTTAGTATACTTATAGTCTGAATCATGTTATTACTATCAGTATTTAAGGAGATGGGAATGAGATGTTCCAAAGAGGGGCAGTCTAAATCCAAGCAATAGGTTAAGTCCCTAGATAGGGTGGGGATCAGCAACCCATAAGCCTTGAGGGTATAAGCCCAAGATAGGTAAGGGCTTGGATCTGTAAACTTTGAGGGAACCAATTGTATTTGGTCTCTAAGCGCTTTGTTAACATACATAAACCCTTCTCCCTTAAAACTGAAGTAGTAGCAGGGTCTGATATCTATGTTAAGAACTATGAATAATGAAATTAATCATCTAATGAGGAAAATAAATAAGCACTTGTTAATAACTAATAAACTGAAGAATATCAATGACTGGCTTCATGATTAGTCTCTCAATCAATTTTAGTATATCAAAATAGATTAATTATGTTAATCAGGTAGGGGACATTACATTTACAAAACTCTTAAAGATAAAATTAATAACAAGTTGCAGATTTACAAGGGTGCATAAGGGAGATTGTTTTCTTCATCTTTATAAATCAGAAGTAGAGTGACTTATTAGCAGCCAGTAAAAAAATAATTAAGTCTTGAAGATTTTATACTTATTTAATAAATGCAATTCTAGTTCACTTGTGAAGCTATCTAAACACTCTTTGTAGATTTATGGTGGGAAGACTATGGTGTGAAAACAACAAATCTTTATAGATACAAAATCAATCTGTAATTTGTGTAAGATTTGCCATGCTTATGGGTGTGATCCAAATTGGAGCATTTTTGTGGTCATTCACACAAAGAGGTGCAACAGGTTAACCCAAAGTGTCTCAATAACTTTGTTTTTGTGCATTACAACCTTCATCTTTGTGTCAATAAGGTGGAGGGGAAGGAGACTTGTGATGTAACTAAATGTGACGACATTGATTTGCATTTAGATTGGATTAACAAGGATGTGGAGTTAATGTTTACTGAGGAGATTGCTAATTTTGAGATGGAAGCAGCAGAAGTGCAGAAGCACAGGCGCAAGCAAAAATATTAGGAGTGGTTGCATTGGATGATGATATACTTAAGGAGGATTCCTTACCATCTAGTTAAAGGGTGCTACCAAGGGGCTTTAATTAGAAGAAAAATTTGTAAAATATTTTTTAAATTTATAATTGTCAATCTTCATATGACACTATTATGTGCATTTTATTCCTTTCTGGTACAAAACTAATAGACAATATACCTTTGTGCTCTCACAACTCTTTTTTAAATGGCTTATAACAGTTTTTGGCATGTTATTTAAGTTTATTTAATGACTTTATGTATTTTATAAAATAATTTCAGACAATGAACCATACCTTTTTGTCATCTATCATTGTAATATGCCTTTCTAATTTTTTCAGTTTATGAGTTAATCTTAAGTACCAAGAGACATGGATGCCAAAATAGGGATTGGAACACTATTTTCAGGCTTAGGATATGTATGGGGTGCTGGAAATGTTGTCATTGATTTCAAATGGCTGTTTAAGATATGATGATACAAAGAGTAAAACTAAAAAATCATGAATGCAGATTGAAGATCATTAAAACAGACGGAAGACATGTAATACACTTTGTATGCAGCGATGTGTACTCTATAATGCAAAGAAGACATATAAATCACAATGATGAGTTTCATCATGGGCACGCTTCTTTTACAGGATGGGTGACTTCATCATGGCCCATTGATCAGAGATTATGCTTTGATGACAAGTCTTTATATTGCTGACTTCATTGAAAGAAAAAAAGTGACACATATGCCCTCAAGTATATTGAGGATAAAACAACGACTCATATGTTTATGACACTGAATTTACTAAGAGAAAAATGCAATGGTTTATTGTTTAGAATAAACAGTAATTAATAGTTGTTATTGATGTCATTCGATTCAAAGAAAAAGTTAATTCAAAGATGGTCGATAATACAAGACAGCAACCTTACTAAGGAGAAGAGTGAATACGCATAAAAGAAAGTGGAAATGTGTTTATAATAAAATACGATAGTAAACAGCCGACTAAGAGATTAATATGCAGCGTCTGGTAGATTGAGAAATCATAACGGCAGCGATGAGCATAGTGACTAAAAGGCAACATTAAACGTAGAGAGCAGCAATATAATATGAAGTTTTCTCTATATGGAACATGGCAAAGAAAGTTTGGAAAAGATGGTGGTAAAGACAAGGAACGTGGTGATGTTAATTAATATGTTAATTTATTAAGGTGGCAGTTCTTATTGAATATGCAAGTAAACTCTTAAATTGAGCAACGATTAAGGTGGTGTAAAAAGGAAGGTAGCTCTGAAGATTATTAAGGGAAAAAGTAGCGATTGATATCATTTAAAGAACAGTGATTACAATGGGTAGCTATTGGAGAAAAGAATAAGGATTAATATATTCAACATGATAGCGGTGACAAGTAAATTTGCTACGATTTCCATAATTAAATCAGAAACATAACGATCTTATTATAACTAAAGAAGTGTTCACTAATAAAGTAGCAATTACAATAAGAGAAGTGATTAAGATTGTGATAGAAGTGATGAGAAGTGGTGACTGGTTAAGAAACCGGTTTGTTTGAGAAACAATATGCAGTGATTGCCTGAAGACAGATTTGTTAATAAAGAAAGATTTGCTTGTTATCCCAAAAGGTATGATTAAGAAGATACATACCGGTTGCATGCTAAGTCAGAAATTAAAAAATGTCATTTGTAATTCTTTTACTAAAAGGTGGTAATTCATTATGATCTGTAAAAGTTGCGATTTGTCTGTCCAGATGCAATTAGTATTCTAAAAGAAAAGTCAGATATGAGAAGAGTACGATGTGAGAAGTATAAATAAACATATGCTAAAGGAAATTCAGTTTGATTTTGAGATTTTTTCATTAAAGAAAATACTCCCCTAAAGAAGCGATTCACTAATGATAACATGGAGCAAATTATAATGGAGTGGTTATGCTTTGAGGAAGTAGCGATTAGTTTTTGAAAGGACAGCAATCAGTAAAGAAGAGTTATGTTTGTTTGGAAGGGTGTCACCTTTCAAAAGGGTGTCTCTACTCATGAAGACATAAAGGAATATAAAGAGATCTTATGAGGAGTGATTGGTGAGGTTTAGTGAATAAAGTGAGAATAGTGTGTAAGAGATAAAAAGATATATTTGATTCAGAGTTACTACTACAGAGAAGAAATAAAAATGAAAGTGAAGGGTTGCCTCTCTTAGTGAAGAGGTATGTTAAAGTAATATATGAGGAGGTGAATGAGAATTGTGTTTGTGCCTCAATATAATATCTTGTGCAGATTTGAGCAGAGGATTCTGAGCAGATTAGTGAAGCATTTATAGCAGATTTGTAAAGGAGAAGATATGCAGATTTGGTAGCAAGAATACAGGAGGATTAGTAAGGAATCATGATCAGATTTGATGAGGAAAATATGAGGAGTTCATAGCAGATTTTGAAGTGAAGATTGTGACTGTTTTGTGGCAGATTTATGGTCAAGTGATAGCAGTTTGAAGAAGGAAACTTGTGAAGAATAGGATCATCCATCATCCGTTAAAAGGTGGAAATATGAATGAGGAGTTGGTGCCTCTAGTGTTTAAAGCACTCACGAGCTGAATGACAGGTTGGTGCCTCTAGTGGGTTGATACCTACAAATTTGAAAAAGAAGTTATCTATATATAAGAAAGCTATTTTACCATGGTTTTCTCTCGTAAAGGTTTCCACGTATTTATTCAGTGTTCTACTTGTGTTACATGGTAGTTAAATTTCATGTGAATGTTATATGAAATGAATATGTTTTGGATTAAATTATATGCTTTTGTTATTAAGTTGAAAAAATAAAAGTTTGATGTCATACTGATTCACCCCCCCTCTGAGTATTGAAGGGAAAATAGACATCCCAAAAAAGCCATTTGAGATCAATATGCGCAACCAACATCAATTAGTAACGCACATTGCTATGCCATAAAGCGGAATCAAGAACAATTTATTTACCACATTAACCTTTAGAGGAAATTGATTGCAATTTAAGATCTTGCCAGATCGAATAACAGCTTCAGCAAGCATGCATACATTTAGATTCAACGACACAGAATCATAAAACATAAGAAAAAGACAGAAGAATAGAACACAGATTTACCGTGGGGAAAACCCTTTTGGGTAAAAAAACCCCACACTCCAAAACCAGAGAGCCATTGTATTATTCAGCAACAAAATACATTGATAGTACAATCTTCAAGATCTAGGCCTTTACATGGAGATTTACATCTTGCTCCATCCTAGAGAAAATCCGGCAGCATAACCCCTGTAATAATGAACTCCTCTCTTCTCATAAATCAGCTAAGGCATGGACATATATATAGAGCTCAACACAAAGAGGTAGGTGCCCATGGTTTCGAAAACCATCTTCAACACCTAAGAGGTAAGTTATGTCATAAAAGTATCTTGCTAATCCCATGACACGTTGCTCATAGCAACTTCCAAGGCAACAACACCTCACACCACTTGTCAAAAGTGAACTCCACCATAAATGCCAATAGTTAAAATACAACTCCAATACATAATAGAATTTGAAAACCAAGACTCTTTAGTCAACCTAGGAAATTACCAAATCAATTTCCACTCCAACATAGCATCTTCTAAATGGTGCCAACTTCCTAGAAAATAAGGAATATGCCATCTCATCACCTGCCATGTAGGATGCCACCTCACCAAAAGGTCCTACAAAGTGAGTGACAACTTAGGATAAATCAATTAGGAAACAATTAATTAAAATGTTAGAACTCTAAGGTGACACCTTAATACCAACATTCTCCCACTTGTCGAAGATTTGTCAAGAGTCTCCAACACCAACTTCTTAGGAGCCAAAATGATGAAACCACATCATCATTGTCATCCATGAAATCACATAGATCCTGAACTTGCTCTTGTGCTCCAATCAAGACATCTGCAATAGCATCCATGATTTCCACCATCTCAGGCAACAAATTGTTGTCATCCTCCAACGTGCCACCTATGGAAGAAAGGAACAAGCCAAGGTGATATGCACTAGCCCAAAGAACATAAACATAAGATCCCAGTGATATCAAAGGCTACAAGATATTGCTACCACTCCATTGTGCTCACAAGCTATACAAAAGCATCAGTAACATCAACTTCAAAGCCTATAACCAGAACACAACTGTGAAGTAATCCTCCAGAAAACAAGATAAAACACCAGTAATCAAACTGACTGTACCCATCCAACTGAAAATAGCACCCACAACAAGTGCTAATTCATCCAATCAACCATACCTCAAAGGTATGCAACATCAGCAAACTCATGCCACCAACATAACCAACCCAAGAAACTGCAACCTCAAGTTCCATGTGCAAAACTAGTCGATGAAGACTAAACACATTCAGGAACTCCCATTGCATGTGTAATGTTGAATCTAACAAGATCAAAAAAGGCATACCAAATCTACCAATCACAACACAGAGAGTGTAACCATGTAGTACCAAGGACCACCCACAAAGATATGCACATCCTGCAAACAAAACTGTTGCAAGAAACATCTGTCTCAACAAGTCTACATAGTTCTCCATGTTCTCCACATCTGAAAAAAGAAAGAGATACATGAACCTCCATGTCATCACCCAAGTGACAACATATGATCACACACTAGTGATCACTATAGCTCCACATAGAACCTCACATCCAATACCAAGTGAATCTGAACATCCAAGAAGATCACTAAGACCAAAGAGAGAAACTGCAAACCATAAACATGTAGCATGCCCTTCTACAAACACTTCTAAATGTCAGTTGTGCCAAGTAAGATCTTTTTTACAACCCCAAGAGAAAAGCGATAACAACATCCAAACCCGTTCAACCTCGAGAGATCAAACGTAACATATGCATCATGAATCTACATGGATGTAAGCCTCTCAAAGAAGATCAAACTACTCCATTTCCCATTACAGTAAATCAGCCCACTACTATGATCATCATAAAAGAAAACACATTCCAAGGAGATAACCATGCTATCCATCTCTCACAATGAATCCTCCTGAACTATCTGACTACAGCTCAAGATCCATGAATATGAAAGAAAAGCATAAAGAACTTGAGAGAAACAATGGGCAATACCTCTCAAGTAATAAAACGTTGAGTAGACCAAGAGTGGGGAATGGGAATGTTCCTCCAAGATTTCCAAGTCATCATAACTCATCCAAGAACAATCTCCTCATAGATCTTTGTTGAACTCATGTTCAACCAAGGTGTAGGCTCCTGAGACTTCCAATTGAAATCTCATTAAGAGTAAGCATCTCAACACATGCCTCTCATCTCAAGAGAACTATAGCATCACCTAGGTCTCTATGTATCCATGAGTACCAACACTCCAATCTGTAGAGTCAGGAACCTATAATGATACCGTGATCTTACCATCCCCGCCTAGGAAATCACATGCTCCAAGTGAACATACCATGTGTATACATCTAAAAATGGTTTGAAGATAGTTAATTAAATACGCAGTTATTTGATTAATCCCCCTTCCCAATTAATTGAATTCACAAGCAATTTGATTAATTTCTCTATTCATCTACTAGTAAATAAATCTGCATGATTTATTTACATAGTTCATTTCATATCCCCCTTTGATTAATTAATTCTAAATTAATTAATTCCCCTCATTTTGATCAATTCTTCTAATTCCTAATTAAGATTAACAAACTCAAGTTTGTTGAGATTAATTATCATTTTCCAAATTATTTGAATTTCTAAATTCAAATGAGCACATGGCTCCTAACTTTAACCACCTAACCTAACTATCCCCTAACCTAACCCATTCCACCTAACCCTGGGTTTACCTAACCCTATCCTATCTTGCACATTCTAACCTCTTTATCCTAACCTCCTATGGTGTGGATATTCTCCCCTTGAGAAACATGGCACTTTTGCCACATGTCTCCTCCCTTGGACACTTGCCCTCTCATGAGCAAGGCTCCTTGACACTTGTCACCACAGAGATGACAAGTGTCCCTTCCTCCAACCTCTTCTCCAACTTCCTCAATCTTGGCCCTTGATATCTTCAGATCAGATTTGGACCGTTGATTCTTGCCTCCTCAACTTTGGCCTTGGAATTCCTATAAATATCCCCCATTTTGGAGCAATGAGGATCCCTTGCATTCATATTTTAGCATCATTACTATAGGCAATTTGCATTTCAATTATCTAGTAATTAGACTTTTGGATCAATCATAGCTTGTTAATCTAGTTTCTTAGATCATGCATTTCATATTATTTGCATAATCAATCATGATCAAGTAGCTACTCAACTCTTGAGTTGCCACTTTGGAGGTCATTGCTCTGCTGAGAACCAATCAATCCAACACCTTCAAGGTCCTCAAGAATAGAGGAAAATGGAACATTTCAAGGAAGGCTTATGTTTTGCATTTTTAATTTAGTTTTCAATTAAGCTTTCCATTATGTTTTTATTGTCTCATTATATGTGTATGCCTTTCTTATATACCACATTTTTAGCATCACACCATGGTCTCAAGAGCAATGTATAATGCCAAACTTTAATGTGAAATCAAGAGTATACTATGACATAACACCAACATACTCTAAACCAACATCACTTGTTAAGCACCACCAACACCTCAAACCAAAGACTCTAAGAGCCCTCCATGGCTCCAAGATGTTACAATTCCTCAAATAGTGTACATGCAAAAGATGAAAGAACCCTTTTGCAGCGACAAGATCTAAGAGTCCCTCCAAAACATCTACATCACTAAAGAAGATCATCCATCACCAAGTGATGAATACATAGTCACTGCTAAAGCTCCCATTGAACTGTGATACCGAGCTCTCCAAGCACATGCCACACCATCTCCCAAATCTGAAAATCACACCAAGTGAAACCAAGATCTCCAAACCAATGAAATACACCATGCTACAAGACACCATAACTGACTATCCAGGCACTCACTTATCATCCATCCTCTCATCTCAAAGCAAACACACCAATGCACAAGTGACCTCAGACAAGGCCAGCTAACAAGTTGCATGAACACTGAATCAAACCTCGTGGATATAGATAGTCCACATCCGAGTTCTCCCACTACAAACATGTAGGTAAAGACAACCCACGATATTGCACGACTCGTAGATCCAATCACTGAAACATGCAAACTCACTGTCACATTAGTGACATGCAAAATGAGATCTCAAAGAGAACAACCATGTAGATAACATGACTCAAACACCAAATCAAACTCAAATCCGATTTGTCAATCATGTCCACATCGAGCACCACAGTGTACGAATCCACCAAGTATCAGCATAGAAATGCTAAGTGATTAATCACATACCAACATCCCCATGCAGAGAAAGCATCACACCTCCTCTCACCATGCACGGAGAATGCATGCAAAACTACAACTATCTCATCTAGTAACACCCCAAAAGAAACAGGGTCTAGAAAATAGCTTCTCTGTAGCTCCACAAAACATAAGTTTTTCTTGACCATGTAAAACCTACAAAACCACTGTGTTTGAGAACCCCCATGCACATCTATACCCACTTCACATCTGGAAGACTCAAAAGTCCGAAAAAGCACCAAACAACTTAACCTAGAACAATGAACTATCATAGATGAGCATCAACATATATTTTCAAGGAAAATCTATAAACCCCTCAGATCCAAAGAACATAAATTCAAGCCATGCAAGTACAACCATCCATAAGGAAAAAGCAGATCAGGAACTCTAGGCCCATTTGTAGGCCAACTCCACAACCACCATTAGTACATGCATCCAAGGGAGATAGACTATTTCAGAAGCTTTCAGATCATCAAACGATCAACTTCATAGCCTTCATGCATTTGGGGCAACAAAAGCAGCACCTTCCAATACTGGGAAAAACAAGCACCCAACATAAGCACATCACTCCATGGTTGAAACAACCCAAGCTTCTCCATATTACCAAGGAGCCTCTTATAGACACCCAATATGAAACCTTTGTTGCATGCAACCACAAAGTGTAAAAACACACCCCATGCATCAGGAATTATTTTGTTGTCAAACAAGAGATTCAGATCAACATCATTTCAATGTGACCAACTTCATTTTCTCTGTCTTCACCATCCTTAAAAATACGTGTTGTCACCTGAGACTGAAACAATTGCAAAACTTCCACTCACCAAAGAATCAATCTTCAGTCGATTCCCTCAAGCTAAACCCAAAACACCAAGGATCTTCACATGCATTAACATACAAGCACATGCAAGCAACATGTGAGTTCATGCAAGTACATGCAACACATGCAACTCACATAATGCACATGCAAGCAACTGTAAGTCATGGAATAGAGCTCTGATACCAGATGAAGGGAAAACAAACATCCCAGAAAAGCCATCTGAGATCAGTATGCGCAAGCAACATCAATTACTAACGCACACTGCTATGCCATAAAGCAGAATTAGGCACAATTTATTTCCCACATTAACTTTTAGAGGAAAGTGATTGCAATTTAAGATTTTGCCAGATCGAATAATAGTTTCAACAGCACATACATTTAGATTCAACAACATAGAATCATAAAACATAAGAAAAAGACAGAAGAATAGAACATAGATTTATCGTGGGGAAAACCCTTTTGGGTAAAAAACTCCACACTCCAAAATTAGAGAGCCATTATATTGTTTAGCAACAAAATACAGTTACAATACAATCTTCAGGCTCTAGGCCTTTAGATGGAGATTTACATCTTGCTCCATCTTGGAGAAAATCTGGCAGCATAACCCCAATAATGATGAACTCCTCTCTTCTCATAAATCAGCTAAGGCATGGACATATATATAGAGCTCAACACAAAGAGGTAGGTGCCCATGGTTTCGAAAACCATCTTCAACACTGTTGATGTGTTTTTTAGGCCCATACAAACACAGAATAAAATACCTAAAGTATCTTATCCTCTCTTCAATAAAATCTCTCAGACGCTGAAGATTATCCTAAGGATCATTCGAGAAGACTCCAAGGTTCATGAATGTAGGGTCACTACGTGTGGATAAGCTCAGTTGGTTGATGTGATTATGCTGGAATCACAAGGGGACTTACATTTGAATGCCTGAATGCTTGATTTGCTGGAACTTGATCATCTGATATCTCAATATGGTGATGCTTTTTGATCCTAAACTAGCTAGAGTTTTAAAAAAATGGCAAAAGATGAAGGGTTGAGAGAGTCTATTCCAATCCTAAGAACGTAGGAAGATGAGTGAATGATTAGATGGACTCCTACTGAGCAAGGTCTCACCATCAAACTGAACAATTTGACACAAGCTCAATGCAATCTTCTAAGGACATTTCAAGGATGTTCGAATCAATACCATCAAACATTGATCACCATTCAAGTTAATGCATAAGCAATGAGTGTAGAACGATTCGAAGTTAAGTTCATGTCATTCCAGTTGACCACACAAGGCACGCTTACAATCAATAAGATGCTAGTGGTATGGATTAAGCGGATTCCACATGAATACATTCAACAAATTCCTCTATTCAATCTAATTTACTTATCATCTAACATGTAGATCCAACAAGAAACCATGCACATTGTAATGAAACAACATACTTCACCATAACTTAAATGAAAATGGATTTCATTTACAACTTAAGCAACAATTTCTGCTTTCTCTTCCTACTCTACTCTAACTTCTATTGTACTCTCTTAAGACTATCTATTGACTATTGTCTATCAACCTTTACAAATGAAGAGTTTGAGCTTTATATAGAGAGCTCATTTACAATGAATGGCTAGGATTGAATCTTCATCAATGGCCAAGATTTTACAATGAAACCTTAATTAGGGTTTGTTATGACAAACTCTCCTTAGCCATTGGGAAAAATTACTTTCAATGAGTGTGAACCAATAGATATCGAGGGTAGGTACATCGGAGTTCGTGCATCCATGTATGAACTAGGTGCATTGCATCTAGACATGCTGATGTGGACCTTTCTGACTGGAGCAATAGTGACTGGGATGCCACCTCAATCTTGCACCTGTGCTTGGTCAAAGAACGTTGAACAATATCTCGATACTTAACATCATCCAATTTTCTCAATGTAGTGATGATGAGAAGCAGACTTTGATTAACTCTTCTGAAACTATCTGCTTCTTTAGTTATGTATATTGTGGGATGACCTTGATTGTTCTTCCCTTGTTCTTGATACATTTGATGAATGGTGCACCTGGTTGAATGTAGCTCTTCATTGTACTGACTTCAATTCTTGGATTCCCAAAGGGAATTCAAGATTGTAAAACATTCTTTCATAATTTGAGTTATGTCTCCTTCATGCTCTAGTGCTTTGAGGTAGTTGAGTGATTTCTTCTTTCAACTTTTGATCTCCTCATGTCGTCAGGGTGTGATGGGAGTCTTGAGATTCTTCCTTTCTAAATACCCTTGTGTTTGATGAAGCTTCTTCTTGAACTTGCATAGTGATGATAGGAAGTACTTGTCATGGCCAAGTCATCCCTCCGTCTTTTGATTGCTCATCTTGCCTCGAAGTAGTATCATCTTCCTTACATATCTGCAAAACAAAGCAAGTATAGTATCATATGATCTTCACACACATCTTGTTTTAAATTCACCTCTCACTCTTATTTTATGTGGTTCCTTCACTAAATCTGATCAAGAGGAGGCTAATAATAATCAATGAATTCACTGTGTGGAAGACAAATTTAATGTCTAAGGGTAAATCTGAGCTGTCTAATGATGAAGTCCACTAGTTGATATGTCTCCGAGCTGGGTACATTCGCTCCCTCTTGCTGTATGATGAATTCGCCTTCCTAAAATATCAGATCTGTATCTTTAATGTCTTATTTCACCCTTGTGCTGCAGCATCTCAGCTATGTTTTGATGAAATTTGCTCATATATTGATAAAATTCAATGCCTTGCTGAAGAAATTTGCTGAGTCTGCTCTCAAATTCACACTTGGAGAGAAGAATATGTTTGAATTGGTGGCCAAAATGAATGTTTTGATCCTTCCTTTATAGGCACTTTAGGGTAAAAGAGGTGTTTCTTTCCATAAGGCCGACTTGATAACAAATCACCTTTCCCATGCTGGCCAACTTCACCTCTTGTCCAAATACTTGAATTTGAGGAATTTGCTCAAAACAGGGGGCAAGGTACATGATTTCAAAAATTCGCTCCATGTCCTTAGCAAGGTACATGCCTTCATGAAAAAGTTTGCTCCATGCCCTTAGCAAGGTACAGGGTCAAGGTGAGAAATTCGCTCCATGTCCTCTCCAAGGTACATCAATTCATAATTCACTCTAGGACCTTTGGGAGGTACACTACCTTGGTGAAAATTTTGCTCTAGGACCTCTCCAAGGACATGACTTGGAAATTCGCTCTAGGACCTTAGGAAGGACAGGACTTGGAAATTCGCTCTGGGACCTTAGCAAGGACAAGACTTGGAAATTCACTCTAGGACCTTAGCAAGGATAGGACTTGTGAAGAAATTCGCTCCAGGACCTTAGCAAGGACATGACTCAAAATTTCCTCTCACTTGGTTGGTTTTGACCTTGAGTTTTGCAATCTCTCCACATGAAAGCATCATCAATTTGACCCTTAGGAACACCCATGAAGAATTCGCTCTATGACCTTTAGGAGCTACATGATCTTAGAAAACTCGTTCTAGACCCTTTGGAAGGTACATGATCTTGGTGAAATTTTCGCTCTTGGACCTTGGTAAGGACATGACCTTGGTGAAATTTTCTCTCTAGGACCTTGGTAAGGACATGAATTAGTTCGCTCTAGTACCTTAAGGAAGGTACAAGACTTCAAAAATTTCACTCTCGATCTTCACTTGGATAAATTTGCTCTTGATCCCTTGCAAGGTACACATCTTGGCAAAAATTCGCTCTATGACCTCAGCAAGGACATGAAAAAGTTTGCTCTAGGACCTCCCCAAGGACATAATCCAAAATTCGCTCTAGGACTGCTCCAAGGACATGACTCAAAAATGAAATTCGCTCTATAACCTTTGTGAGGTACATGTCTTGATTAAAAAAATCGCTCTTGGTCCCTTGGAAGGTACATAATTTGGAAAGTTCGCTCTCAAGCATCTGCAAGGTACGTGATTTCTCAAATTCGCTCTAGACCCTCTCCAAGGTACATCACTTGGAAATTCGCTGTAAATCTTCAGTAAGGTACAGGACAGGGTCTAAGGCAAGTTTGCGCCAAGTTTGAGGCAAGGTACAGGGCCTAAATGAAATTCAAGGAGGACACCATTCAAACAACCAAGGCTTGTTCTTGCAACTAGAAATATGATCAGATAACACAAGAAACCTAGGCATGATACAAAGGAGTCCTAGATCTACTTTCATGCTCACAACCGACTGTCTTCACTCCACCCTAAGCGGACCAACTTGACTTGATGACCCTCTAGCTACTTGAGAAACTTTATCCCTTCAATGCAAAGATTAATAGCAAAGACCCTAACACAACCTAGGACTAAGCAAAAAGGACTAATCCTAGATAGCGAAAAGTGAGGGGTCCCCATTTTCAATGGGGCGATGTGTGAATACCTCACAACAAACACCTAAGAGGTAAGTTGTGTCATAAACAATATATTGCTAATCCCATGACGCGTTGCTCATAGCAATTTCCAAGGCAACAACACCTCACATCACTTGTCAAAAGTGAACTCCACCATAAATGCCAATAGTTAAAATACAACTTTAATACATAATAGAAGTTGAAAACCAACACTCTTTAGTCAACATATGAAATTACCAAATCAATTTCCACTCCAACATAGCATCTTCCAAGTGGTGCCAACTTCCTAGAAAATAAGGAATCATCTCATCACCTGCCATGTAGGATGCCACCTCACTAAAAGGTCCTACAAAGTGAATGACAACTCATGAAGTTTATAACTTAGGATAAATCAAGTAGGAAATAATTAATTAAAATATGAAGTTTATAACTTAGGATAAATCAAGTAGGAAATAATTAATTAAAATGTTAGGACTCTAAGGTTGAGACACCTTAATCCCAACAAGTATAACTGTGCTCTCAACATGGGGATGGATTGGGACACCATTTTTAGAGTTAGCGTATGTTGAGATATGGACCAGCTAGGACTTGAACCTAGGACCTTCCATATGCTGCTGGAGTGCTCTACCACTGAGCTACTGGCCCCTCTTGGACCAGTCCATCATCAGTCCGGGTGTGGCTTATTTCCAACACCAACACCCCCCCTTAAGCCACACCTCTCGTGTGCTTGGGGCTCCTAGCCTGGACCTGGCTCTGATACCATGTTGAGACATGGACCAGCTAGGACTTGAACCTAGGACCTTCCATACGCTGCTGGAGTGCTCTACCACTGAGCTATTGGCCCCTCTTGGACCAGTCCATCATCGGTCCGGGTGTGGCTTATTTCCAACACCAACAGCGTATATGAGAAAAATGTAAAGTATCAGAAAAAATTGACTATTGTAAAACGATTCATAAATGAATATAAGGTTGTTCCTCTGCTTTCATCTGGTGTTTGATTATATTTCTTGGAAGATCTATGCTGCCCTAGCCCGCATTTTCAAAAGTATTTTATAACTACATTATCTATTAAACTCCTATTACTGTGTTTGGTATGCTCTTCAAATTTCCTGCTGATCACTTAATTTCAATAAGTGAAATATGACTTGGGTGGGCACTTTGGTCTTTTCATCTTTTGGGGGCTTAAAAGTATTTTAGTTTGGTTTTTGGCTCGTCATTTTTGGGGGCTTAAGGTAATTAATTTGATTTTTGGATTGTTTATATTTTGCAGCTCCAGAGCTATTGAGGTGTAATTAAAGGGCAGGGATGTTGCCTCTCTTTGCGAGAGACATCTACTGCATCAGGAAGACATCACTTTTGCGTTTCTTAGTCACCTGGATGCAGCTAATCTCCAAAAAAATGTCCCCTACCTCAAGGTACACTTTCCGGTCTTCAGTGAATGTTCCCAAATATTTTAATAGGATTGATCATCAAAAGGATCAGGGTATATAGGCTATTCATTCAGCTTCAAAGAGTTTTATTGTGGGTGTGTCTACTTCTCTTAGAGAGTCTTTGATATTTCAACGGGATAGATTACCAATTGTCATATCTAGCAAACTTCAAACGATAGTTCTTGCTTATTGGGCACATGGAAAACAATTTCTAAGCAAAGCACCAAAAAGGCTACAATGTCACCATGAACAGTCAATTTGAATGCCAAGTAGTCCAAAGGTCTTGGTAGTTGCCTTTTTTGGGATCCAAGATATCGCAGACTTCATCACATTGACACATACCATTCTCCTAAACCGATATATAGGAATTGTTGTGTCCAAGTTCTTATTCGGTGGATTGATTACTCCTAACTACACAGAGATGGGGAATAAGTTAAAACCCAATAAAGTGAGGAAAGACAGATATCCAGGATAGGCCACTAGCAAACACTGTTTTTGCCTGTTATGCTCCAGTTTTGTGGTTAAACTTTTTGCTACTGTACTGACATGAATATGTTTCCAAACATTTGACCTCTATTTTGTAACATTCATATACAAAAGTCCATTGTTTTTTTATTGCATTATTATATTTACTTAAAAGTTAAAATTTGTTTTCTTTTATTCCATTGCCATCTTTGGTTTATATATCTTTTCACATTGACGATTGTCACAATCATGTTGGTCTGTCTCCATCATTGTACATTATTCATCACATACAGTTTCATATATTAGCCTGGTACATTGGTGGTACACCTAATAGTATAATACTATCGTATTGTATCCTTCTTTTTAAGTACCTAATTAAGCTTTGGTGGCAGTCAATGGATGTTATGTAGATCAGATCAACAGTAAAAAGGATGGTACCAAGCAGGTGGTGTATTTGAATTTTGAAAATCAACTGCTTTTTTTTGAAACATACTGTTGAGTAACAAGTTTTTTAAATATTGAAACAGTTGAGTAACAAGTTTTATGTCAATCTCATGAAAGAATATTTTCTTTTGAATCAATTGGATAGACTGGACATTCAGGAAGAAATTAGTGGAAGCAGAAATGTTGTATGATGTGATAGATCGTAAAAGTTACATATAAATTATTGAGTATCACATGGAATAGAATATAGAATATCAGATGAGTGAATATGAAGACTAAGGCGACAATGTATGTGTGCATGCATGTGCGCCTGTTTACATATATTGACAAAAGGAGCATGCACAGTAGGTTCCATCTGTTTTCATCCTCTCCCACGGGAAGATGGCTTCCAAATAGTTTTTGGCAACAAGTTAAAACTTTCATTTTCTAAAAGTACTATTGAGGAAATGGACTTGATTTGAATATTTGTTTTTTAAAGAATCATTTTTTCAAATGTTTAATTTGGCTACAATCCACAAGAATTATGAGGCCACAAAACTGTAAGATTTGTTGGTCAAAAATTAAAAAATTGAACAGAACCACAGATCTGGGACCAAGGGCAATGAGTTACACACAGTAAAAATGTTTATATTTAAATATTATAATATAAAATAGAATAATATTTATCATTCCATGGAGTTTTTGAATAGAGTAATCATGGAACTAAATTTGGGGAGGGTGGGTGTACGGTGGAGTGTATATATTTATATATATAGTATTATTAAATAATAATGTTTTTAGTGTTCTACTACCCTCTAAAATAGGTGCATTTATGAGATGGGTGGAACTAGAAGATATCCCTCGAGGGATGCCCAATAGAAGTAGGGGATATTCCTCTCTTTCAAGGACAATCAAGGGATGCCTTTATGTCCTTAGAATGGCCAGGGCTTAAAAAAAAACTGTGTGAGAAAAAAGATTTTTTTTTAACTTGTGAAAACCTTAAATTTAGGTTGCACGTCTTCAAATGGATTTCCATTGGAATTGTGTTCCTATTGCAATGTAATCAAAGTGTGGGTTGGAGCTATCCACCATATAACTTCATCATTAGGTAAAATGTTGGTAGTGGTCTTGGAAAGTTGGCTGCTGCTATGATGTTGAAACACAACTTTGTGACTTGATCATGTGTTGAAACAATTATAAGAATAATGCATGTAGGCATAGGGTGTGTAGATTGCAAAGCAAAATGATTTGTGAATGGGGCACAAATGGACCAAGGAAAGGATAGACATTGTAAGTGACAACTTTGAAAGGATTGAATGATGGTGCATTTGAATGGCTACAAATGATAGGAAGGATAATGTTCACATCCATTGCAGGAAGGTGTTTGAATTGCAATTCATGTGGTGGCTTGGGATGAACTCAAAGCAGGTGCAAAACCATGGGAGTTAATAAAAATTGCATGGCTAGGTAATTTTGAAAGATTAATTGTTTAGGAGTTTGGCACCAAAATGGAGAAAAGAGTGTGAATTAGAAATCTAAAGTGCATATATGAACAATTAAGCCTAATTGTTTTAGATTTAGTTGATTAGACATGGGGGTAAATATAGGTATAGAGGAAGAGAGTTTCATGTTTGAGGATTAGACTCCATGAAATTTTTAATCATCTTGCTATTATACCCATCATATATAACCGACTTGGGAAATCTCTAATTGGTTCTCCTGGTCAAATTATTCTAAGTAGTATTCTTCATCCCCCATCATATTCTTATCAAATGTTGGAAGTTGCAAAACTCCAAGAAAGTATAAATTTTGTGAGCATTTTGTTATTTGTTGTTGTTTTCGTAGTGGTGCAAGCTTTTTACTAACTACTAGACTTTTTCATATCACCTAATGTCCTCTCTTGACCTCTCGTCTTACATAAAATATTTGTGAGGTTCATTGGGTCTTTTTTTTCTTTACTTTCCACTTCTCCCAATTTGCAAGATTTCGAGGGGCGTTTTGACTTTGGTTTTATTTGTCCCAAACTTCGTTTTTGGCATTTCCACAAATCTTCCATTACTTCTCCTTTATAGACTTTTGGAGTTTGTCTAGACTTCTTCCTTCTTCCCTCTACTTCCTCTATCTCCCCCTTCTCGTTTTGCAAGTTTTTCTCACATCATTCCCAATCCCTCTTACAAAATTCTTTTCCATCTCTGGAACTTCTTCAATCCTACCTCCGCTTCCGAGTAGTGATCTCATATCATTTTCCTACATTCCCTTTAGACCTTTATTGTGGACTTTTGGTGGATTCTTGGACGGACTTATGAATTTATTGCCATTATGTCCACTTCCATATTGAATGCCAACAAAAGTTCTAGTTCAAGTTGACTTTTACTCATTCTTTTCCACTTCAACATCTTATCTTGATGTCAAGTTCCACATCTCCCTCCAACATTTCTCTACATTTCTAGCTTTTCTCATGTCACCCCTTCTGCAAAGTTTCGGTGCACTAACAAATTTCCACTGTAATGTCCATTCTTGATGTCCAATTTTGCAATGAAACCTTGCATCTCCTTTTATTCACCCATGAAATCTACAAGATAGACAATCTAGAATAAGAGTGAGATTTTACCTTATCTTGTACACCAAGTTTGCAATGTCTTGTTCTTCATCAATTGCAAGTGGTTGAGAAAGGGCTATTTACTTCCCTGCATGATCCAAAATGCCATTAGTTACTTAGGAATGGATGCAATTTCATACTTGGAAAATTTTAAAACATATCTTGGTGCATATGGACCCCTTTGAGACTTGATTTATGTATAAGATTTGTGGTTGTTGTTGTCAAAGTCATGATTACAAGCACATGAGCATCTGATGATGATGCAAGTAAGCAAAGGCAACTTATATAATTGTAGACAACCTTGGTTCCTCATCCAATATTGTGTGATGGTATGGAAAGGGATGTCTATTAAATTTTTTGAATGGAGGAGGATGAAAAGGGATTGCAAAGTTGAAGCAAAAAATAGTTCAAACCAATAGGGTTTCTTTCTAGCAAAGGGTTTAGCACAATTTTGTAGTGTAATATTTTAGGTTTTCTGCCAAAGATTATAATATCATGCTATAAAGCCAAAAGGAATGTTTGAAATATGCATATTCAATATTTTTTAGTGTGTCCATGAGTATTATATGTATTTTTTAAGATCTTATAAATTTATTTCTAGTCATCTTTAATACAACACCTCAGGGAATGCCTCAAAGCAAAAGAAGGCATTACTAATCTTAGCAAATTGGTCCATCATTGTCCCTACCTAATCATAAGATGAAGATATTTTACCCTTAGTTTGACACCCCTAGCACTCAAACATTGTCTAGCTTAAGGGATTTGGGAGCATACAACTTTGAGCACCAACATAATGTGTTGTTGCCAACAAGATAAGTTATTGGTTGATATTGTGAAAAATTTTGTTGATAAAGGAAAGTTGTCTTTTCCAAGTTAAGAATGGTGACTATTATTATCAAACCTATAACTAGTTTGTAGCTCAAGATAATTGAAAATAAAAAGGGAATAATTTAATGGATTCTCAAGGACTTGGAGATATGATAGCTCAAGCAGAATACATCATGCTTCCTTGAAAGTCAAGAACAAAGGCATGCCTATTAGACTTGTTGCACCCCAGATTTCGTGTCTCATTTTGTGTTGTCATGTTTCCATGGATTGGTTTATGCTTTTGCTTTCCCATAATTGATAACTAAATTGAGATATCCTATGTAGGTGGTCTTTAGTGATTTTGTGCCTTTTGTTGTTATACCTCGCTCCCATTTCCTTGTCTTGATAAAAACAATCAAATTGTAGGACCAAAATAATGGCTTGAAGTCAAATGTATTTCAGTTATTAGGCTTTTGGGGTACTTCCTATCAACATACATCTTCTATCTGCCCTAACTCCTTTGTCTCCCTCAAACTTCTCCTAATTATAACATTTTTAGGCCCATTGGCTTCCTCACTACCTTCCTACCCCTTATCACTATCTACCTTTGATCTTTATGATTCCTTAAACCCCACTTAAGCTTATAAATTTTTCTACGTCTTCCACTTTATTGGTCTTTCACTATTTCCTCTTCCCTACTACCTCTTTGGTATGCATTATTGATTCTAGCATGTTGATATAAGGTATATGTTGAGCATGCAACTTGCAACCCGATGAGGCGAGGGTCTTCAATAGCATTCTAGTAACAATTTCTAGGAATTCTCAGGGCCACCAAGTGTTGATAACCAAAAGGGATGATTGAGGAGACTTAAATGATGAAGCAAGGGCCAACAAAAGTGACGTGTAAAAGTGAGGCAAGTTTATTTCTAATAGGGCAAAAATCATTGACATGGCAAAAAGGTATAGAGCACATGTATTTTTCTATGATTCATCTTGAAGAAGAGCTAAATGGGCGCATCTATTTTCAATTTGATAAACTTTGGAGCAAAATCAACCAGTTATAGTTGGTCAAAGGTTTTCCTAACTCCACAAACCTTCATTGATGCCAACAACAACTCCAAGAACTGTCAAAATCATCGAACAATTCCCAGTTTCTTGCTTGTCATCAATTGTTGACTCGAAAATAAAGGAGATAAAGAGTTTGAGGTTGAAAATGATATGTCAACGATTTCAGGTGTTCCAAGAACATTCGTGCAAGCTATATGCCTCAATTTGTTGCCAATTGGCCTCAAGTCACTGATAAAGCCTCTAGAATGCTTTAGATTACCAACCAAGGCGACATGACATAGGAGTGACCAAGTTGTGACAAAGAGAAGACCCACTGGCAAAAATTGCAAGCAAAAGGTGAATGAGTGGGCATGAATAAATTCAAGGCAAGAACGAAGTTAGAAGATAAAGTCAGGTGCCAATTGGTTCTGACTACCTCTTTAAGTGTTGACAACAAGTTTGAAGGTAAAAGTGAAAGCAATGAGAAGTATAGCAAAGGAAGGACAAAGAAAAGCACAAGTTAAGGCATTAGCAATTCCCTAGGTTTCAAGAATCACGGGAACCACCAACTTAGTTCTTGTCCCATATTAATCTCCAATGACCATTTTAAAAAGCATAAAGGGACGAGAAAAGGGTATAGAAGGTGTCAATAGGTTGCAAGAAGCCAACGATGGCATGTTTTTGCATGCCTACTTTCTTAGAGGCACCTTTAACACCCAAAGATTGCTACAACCAACCAATTAGGGTTTGTCTTCATGTTCCGATCATATTTTGAGTGGACACTTGTCATATGTTGTTTGGATGAGGTCACTATTAGGGATAACCTTTGCCCAACGACTCTCTAACAACTTGGAAGCCTTCCTATTGGAAGTATATTGACAAAAAGTTTTAATTTTTCTACAAGAGAGAGCAATTGTAGAGTGAGTAGAGGAAATATAATTATGAGAAGCCTTAGGTTTCAAATTCCACATCTAGGTATAGTTGTTTATGTATTGTAATAATTTGGGTTTATCCCAAAATTATAACCTCATTTTGAAAACCTTTGAAGACTGAATTATTAACAGGAAATTTAAACTTAATTGAGAGTTTCCATGTGTTATACATTTCTAGATGTGTGATGTTTAGTTGGTTAGCTAGAAGACTAAAAAAGTCCTTAAAAAGCTTTTGTAAGGTGTATTTTCAATGCAACGGAGAAGATGTGTGAATATGTTTATAGATAACTAAGTAGAATTAGTTAATATTTTGCAATCATATGTGGAGCCTAGCTTGCTTGTGAATAGTAGAGAGTCTAATCTTTTGTGGTGTTTTGGTTAATGCATTACCTGGGTTGAGTTGTTACATATTTTTGTTTAAATTTAGAAAACTTTGTTGCCCAACTGGATAAAGGCATTGGTTTGTAGTTGACTATCTATCCCCATTATTCTCAACACATTCTCAATACACATATTTTAGTTTTACTTGTGTGTGTGTCCCATTGTCATGTTTGAATGTATGCAACATCATAAGGGGTTATTATAAATCACACTTTCAAACACTTGTATGACAAATTATCTATTGTAATTAGGTGTTAACCTTGTATTCCTTAAGGCAACATATAGGCATGAAATGACAACTAGAATAGGGATGCATCATGCAAATGGTATTGGTTTATATTGAGGTAAATATTGTGCTCATATGGTAGAATCTATCCCAACACCTCAAGTAAAACCCCTTTGGTCTTGTAGAGCCAAAAGTGAAGGAGGACGTGCTCACCTCAACTATTTGTCCTTTGTTGCCCAACCTGAATATAGGTTTGTGATGATCTTTCTAGGTATAACTCACCTCAACACTTTGGAGATTACTAGGCCTTGAGGATCTGTGACCTATAACTCATATTACCAACAAATTGGAGTTGTTGCCAAGGAATGGGTTGTTGCATTTGTTGCCAGTGATGTGTGAGCTTAGTACATGTTTGAAACACCTCTTCAACTTGTTTGCCAATTTTTGTTAGTGCATTTTGTTTGGGTAAATTTGGCATCATGTCAACTTATACCAACAAATTGGCATCGTTACCAAGGATAGTTTAAATTAAGAATCAATTTGAAGACTCGAATTACATAGTGATCACAATTTAGTTAGGAAAGTGTTTGTCCTTGGTTTGTGTATTTAAAAATTTGTTGTTTCCGATTGTTTTCTCTTTTTGAGGAGTGGTGATTATCAAGAAATATCCAAAAACTTACTTCAGAAGATCAAGGTATGGAAAGGATATCAATGCTCCAAAAGGCAAGAGGTGTGTGAGGCTACCTCCTTTGATGGAAGAAGGTGACAAGAACAATGGAAAGCAAAGAACCTAGGTGACCTATACATAAATTCAAAATGTGTTGAAAAAGTAGGTACTTCATGTATGACACTCATCTGACAAACAATAGTAGTTGGGGCTCCCACCCCACCCCAACAAAAATAGATAGGGGGTATTGATCTATCTATTCATTCCATTACCGAGAGCAAGTGGGACGATAGGGGGAGGGATGAATGCGATTGATGGGTAGTTTCAATCAGTCCAGCTACCCAAGTTGAACTAGCAATTGGATATATTCTTCTAGAGATTATGATCAAACAAGGTCAAAACTATTAGGGAAACCATTAGACATGATTATGCTATGTGTGGAAAAGAAACAAATCCTAGTACAAAAAGAGTAGATGAGTGTACCTCTACTTACACCTTTGATAAATCAAAGGGGAAGCAGACATGATACTCCTCAAACTACTAAACAAAGAAACAGAGTTTCCAATTCAAAATGTTGGTCTCGATATTCAATTTGATAATGAGTGTAGATTAATGAGTGTAGAGAAAGAGAACTCGTTTAGCACATAGACCTTACAAATCATCTTAGAGAAAGGCAACGTGAAATTGACACAAAAGTTGCGCTATAATAGGGCCAAGTCATCCAATAGGTCCTACAACTAAATCAAAATCAAAATCCTTCTCAATAGGCACAACAAAATGTTGCACAAGTTGTTCCAAATTAGCAAGTGCCTAATGTACAACAACATTAACAAGTGCCTAATGTGCAACAACAAAACTAACAAAACCCCCCAACAACAAAATGTAGTACAAAATATTAGGATCAACCATAGAAGACAAACTCAAAGATTTGCTCCAATGAGACTATCAGTGGGATTTCAAAGGTACAAGCCATTGGAATTTTTTTTATATATTTGTAATTATTCTAATACAATTCCAACTAAGATTAGAGGGAAGGTGCCAAAATAAGTAACAATGTTATAACTAGTGGGGACCACTTAAGACATTTCATCAATTTTACTAATGAATATGAGATAAAGGATGATGTCATGATGAAATTGTTTGTGGAATCACTAAAAGAAAGTGGATGGTATAAGAGTCTTCTAGATAGAAACATAGACTCATGGGATGAGTTTATGAGAGTGTTTCAATTGCAATATGGAGAGTGCATCCAAAATTTACAATTTGTGAATAAATAAAAGGGGTGAATAAATTTGTAACAGGTTTATCATGACAATGCAGAAAGTTCCTCCCTAGGTGAGACCAAATGAACCTATGTGTCTTCTTTTCTATTATGGAGCATTTGATTCAAATTTGGGATATATGTTGAGAGACAAGAATCCTCAAACCTTGAGGGAAGCTTATGTCATGGCAATCAACATAGACAACAATATAAAGTCCTCTACAAAAGAGAGCAAAAGATGTGATGTAAAATTGTTGAAACCAAATGCAACAACTTCAAGGAAGTATCATACTGCTGAAAAAAAAAACACTAAACAAGTTGATGGGAGCTATGAAGGATCTCTCATACAAGGTTGCAAAGAACAAAAAATGGTATCCCTTCTAATGTGGCTTCTACACATTTTCATGAGGGTCAAAGGTTGCATAAGAAACCCTCTAATTATGGATAAATTAAGAGGAAGTGACATACAAGTAGTATCAAATAACTCAAATCAAGGCTACCAAGAGAAGCACACCCCTGATTCTTTGTGAAAGGATCACGTGAATCTTTAGCAAGATTCATTTTGGTATAACATATGTTACTTGCCTCATGATCAATCAAAGTGTGTTATTGCAATTTCACTTGATGAAGAGAAAGGATTCCAAGAGCATGAGGGTGCACCCAGATATTATGATGATGCAAATGTGGATTAGTTGGATGCTTATTATAGTGATAATTTTTTTTCAAAATGACCATGGCACACATCATGTTCCTTATGAGATACCAAATAAAGATTTTGAGCAACTCAAAGAACATATGAGGCGGAGTTATAATAGAGCTAAGCCCTCTAATTAGGATATTACATCTCTTACTAAAGTTGTTGTCATGAAAATGCAAAGTGGTTACCAAGGAACAAGAAAATAGGTGCCAAAGATAAAGTCAGAGGTGTAGCTCCAAATGTATTATTTACACAGTTGAATGAACGAAGCAAAAGAACTGCAGTGTGGAAAGAACAACATATAGATCTACAAGGAAGCCCCCACCTAGGAAAAAGATGTGTATGCTAAATGCTCCCTTGCAACAAGTATATGTCCCAAAATAAAAAGGTGGCGATGTTTCATCTAGCAATGTGCTAAATTCAGAGGCTATTGGAGATAATGCCAAATACAAGCAAAGCATTGAAACAACACATGATTATAACAAAATGCAACAAGGGAGGTTGAAAAATGGTCGACACAAAGCAATTTGTTGTTAGTGATCAAGTGATACATTTCATCCTTGATACTAATATTGTGGCATTCCACCCTCTACTCCTCTATCTACATACCAACAAATAAACAAGGCTCAAGATTTGAGTCAACTAAAGGTTCAAATTTCAATCAAATAACTATTGAGGATCCTTGATAATATGGAAAGAATATTGCTATATCTCACTACCCCTACTATATTTGATAAACCAAATGGTATTGCAAATGTTCTAAAGTACTTGACATATAAAGTCAATGTTGGCAATATAACAAGGATATTGAGAAGGTTGTTGATGATTATGGACATAACTGATTAAAGATGTTTTACTGTCTTGATATTATTATTTTGTCATTGATGTCAAGAAATTGATTTTCTAATTCAGTATGATCTTGCCATATCTTAAGAAATATGATATAAAGATTATAAAGAAGTCGGTAAAGACACAGGAAAGAATATGATGAATAAAGGGATAAGTTATTCAATGGGCAACTCTACCGAGTCAGATAATGATGAGATCTTGATGTTTTAGACTGTTTTAACATCATACATATGTTGTAAAATGTAAAGGTTAATACTACACTATGTTATCAGGCAAAGAACCTAGTCGGTAAACCCTAAGGTTATCGCAGTCGGTTAATGAAGACAGAATGTCTACCGAGTAAAGTTTAGTATTCACCGAGTTGTAACCGAGCTATAATAGAATGCATTAAATGGTTACATGTGATATTTAATGAAAGAAGCTGATGAGCTGGAGCGGATCAATGATTGGCAAGCCGTGGAAGAAGTTTGTTAACAAATCTAAGGCAATGGAAAGTCAGCAAGAAGATCTACAACTCAGATTGAACCGCATTACCCCAACACAAGTTCCAAGATGATTGTGCAAGTTCCAAGGCAGGGTAAAACATTTTTCAGATCGTAAGATACAATGAACCTGGACAAGATTGAAGATCTGATGGCTATGATTGATCATGGGAAATGTGATCAAGGAGATTAAGCAGTTAGATGATTGTTTATAAATAGGAAACTGTTGATAAACAATGTATGCGGGCAAGTGTATGCACAGGGATGCTACATAGTGATCACCGAGCACAGAAGCTTGGAGACCTGTTAGAATAACAGAGTATTGATGCCCAGCAGATAGACAAGATTAGTTCTATGCCTAGATTGTGTTGAACAAATAAGAATCTGCTTTAGCATTTTAGATGTAAAGTTGCAGATAGATTGTATTACTGTTAGCTTGTGAAAGTAACAGGAAATCTCTCAACCGAGTGGACTTAACAGTCTTATAAGTAAATCCTCTAACAAGGTGACATTCTAAATGAGTGTTTGAAATCCTTTGACAAGGTCACTTCTAACAAAGTGAAGATCCTAACAGATCTGAGGGAAATCCCTTAACCGGGTCACATCTAGCAATGTGTTTTGTAATCTTTAACAGGATTGGCTTTTAACCGAGCATACTCTAGAAGAGTATATTTCTTAGTGGGTCCGAAATCCCACAATGGTTTTTCCCTATTTGGGTTTCCACGTTAAATCTGGTGTTATGAGGTTTATATTGTTCATATGCTTTTGAGTTTGCATGTTTGACAGTTTTTGGTTATATGACTGATATATATGTTACGGAGGTTGAATCTGATGTTTTCATTAATGATTAAGTTTGTATGATTCACCCCCCCCCCTCTCATCTTGTTGGCTATCAGATCTGTACTTATATTAAGTATCAGAACTATCAATTGGTATCAGCGCTGTGGACTCCGAAAGGAAAGTTTAAAGGCACTTGAGTTAAAGATCCAAAGATGTATAAGAGGGATGCACCTAAGCTGAATAAGTCAAGTTTCTCTACATGGCAGAAAAGGATGAAGCTACATCTATCAGGAGTTGGAGAATATGCTATATACTATCTAGAGAATGATTTTGTTGCACCGAGCACCTATCCATTGACTATGGAAGAGATAAAGGCAAAGCAAGAACACATTCAAGCAATGATTGAAATAACATCTGCATTGACCGATTCTGAGTTTAATGATCTAGAAGGCTGCAATGATACGAAGGCTATGTGGACTAAGCTCATATCTGTATATGGAGGAGATGAACATGTTCAAAGGGCAAAAGTTGATAGTCTAAGAGGACAACTTGAATCTATGAGGATGAATGAAGGTGAGAACATAACCCAGTATAGTACAAGACTAAAGGTGATTGTAAATCAAATCAAAGGAGCAGGAGGAACTATTGAAGAAAAGGATGTGACAAGTTGTTAAGAACCCTTCTACCTGCCTATGCAATCCGAGTCTCTACAATCAATGAATTGAGGTCTGTACCTAATATGCCAGTTTCCTTGGATGTTGCTATTGGTAAGCTACATGCATTTGAGTTAAGTAATTTTGATAACAGTGGGTCATCGGTAAATAAAGTTGAATCTACATTTAGTTCTTTTCATCTGAATGAATCTAATGATTACAATGAAAGAAAGTATAAGTACTCTGAAGGAGATCATAGTGGAGCAAGTGAAAGATTTCGGAAGAACATGGAGGAGGTACACAAACTGTATGAAGAAATCAAAAAGCAAGAAGAATTTGAAGCACTATTGGCCAAAAGGTTACCAAGAGGCAAATGTAAGTATAAGGGAAAACTACCCTTGAAATGTTTCAATTGTGATAAGATTGGACATATGGCTTCTAACTGTCCTGACAAAGATTTCACTGAAAAGAGAGATTACCGAGATGACAGACAGAAAGATAATCATTACAGAGGTCACCGAGACTTCAGAAGAAGAGATAGAAAGACTTGCTTAATTGCTGATGAGGAATCTGAAAATGATAAATCAGATGAGACTGATACAGAGGAAGTTGTTTATGTGGCTATCAAGGATGGATCAGATGAAGAAAGGTATGAAGAAAAAGCCCTAATATCTCACATAAGCACTAATGATTCTTGGATTATAGATAGTGGATGCTCACATCATATGACAGGAGATAAACACAAGTTTGTTATGTTAGAAGATTATGATGGAGGCTATGTTAGATTTGGTAATGATGCACCATGTCCGGTAAGAGGTAAAGGATCCATAACACTTCCTGATAAAGCAAGATGTAATGATGTTTATTGGGTTGAAGGTTTGAAATATAATTTTTTGAGTGTAGCACAGCTAAACAACACAGGTTACCGAATAGAATTTCAGAAAGGAATTGTCAAAGTTCATGACAAGAATGGAAAGTTAGCTGCTACCGGGACACAAACAAAAGGTAATACATTTCACCTTGACTCAACTCACAACAAGTGTTTACATGCAAAGATTGATAACACCTGGTTATGGCATAAAAGGTTTTGTCATGTTAATTTTGATAATCTGATCAAGATAAGTAAGAAGCACAGAGTAAGAGGTCTACCGAGTCTTGAAAAACCTGAGAATGCTATGTGCCGAGGATGCCAAATTTCAAATTTCAATCAAATAACTATTGAGGATCCTTGATAATATGGAAAGAATATTGCTATATCTCACTACCCCTACTATATTTGATAAACCAAATGGTATTTCAAATGTTCTAAAGTACTTGACACATAAAGTCAACGTACAAGAGGTTTCTAAGATATACTTGGGCATTGTTTCTATAGGTAACAAAAAGTAGTTGACTAATTTGATTGGTTCGTCGCATAATTGTATGTTGGATTTTGGAGCATCTAGCAATTCAATACCTTTAGAAGTTATGAACCATATGGGATTGCAAGTTTTGAAATCTTATCCAGCAAGTATTATGCGATGGATACAAGTGAAGTGAATGTGATTGGAATAACAAATGATATTGTGGTATTTCTTGTTGTGTATCCAAGTAAGATGTTTTCAATGGATATTATCATAGTTGATTGTCTAGTTAAATGGGGTATGTTGTCCAGAAAGTTCATAGATTCAATGGGCGGTAGTATTTAGATGGATTTTTCTTATGCTACCATATCATTGTATGAAAAAGAGGTCCAATTATGTAGAGAAAATAAGATGATGGTGGTTGTAGAGAATCCAAATGAACTAGAGAGTTAAAGTTTTTTACTTTGATGTGGAGCATGATTGTTTCATTGGCTACTATAATGATGAGGCCGATAAGAAAGATACTCCTAATCAAATTCCCCCATATCGGCCCCCAAGACGTGATGGAATTTGGAATATGCACTTTGATGGTGCATGTTCAAGAGAGGGTAATGGTCCAAGAATTGTATTAGTCTCCCTTGAGGGAAAAGATCACAAGTTCACTTTTAAATTGAACTTTGAATGTACCAATAATGTGTAGAGTATGAAGCTCTACTTCTAAATATGGCTTGAAGATACAAGATCAACTGCATTAAGGTGCATGGTTATTCAAAACTTGTGGTGTCTCAAGTCAAAGCACATATGTTGCAAAATAAAACATATTGAAGATGTATAGAAGTGCTTTTTATTATTAAAAGTAGAAAAACAAGGCTGTTGACCCTATATACCAACAACCCCTAGGTGACATAAAAGAAAGGTAGCAAAACAAGGGTGTTGACCCTATACAAGCTCAAGTCAAACAAACCATTAACAACAAGTTGAGGACAACTGTTAAAAGGCCTACCGAACCAACAACACAATAGAAGAGAGCTATAAACCCAACTCAAGAGTGGGGAGAATCATCCCCAACTCGACACAGAAGAGTTTGGAAGGGGGGAGACTTACCTTTTGGCCTACAACAAACAACAGTCTAGGCATTACTATTATTAGGAATATCATTGCAAGTAGGATCAAGCTGGGAAATCCCCTTAGAGTGATTGTCCACACCTGGAGTATACTGTTGCTACAAAACAACTCTTGGAGAAAACTCACCAAGAGCAAACTGTTGCTACAGAACAAGATCAACAAGAGTAAAAACCTTGAGGCCTGAGGAAGCCACACTAGTAGTATCCATGGGGCTAGCGAAGTCCACAACAACAGTAAGAGGCACAATGGTAAGAGCCTTGACGGTCAAGTGATCAGCAATAGCGTCTTTTCACCAAGTAGCAACACCTTTACGACATGAGAAAGAACAATCTAAAGCTAAGTGACTAGTTGAGAAGCATCTACAACAACGAAAGGGGAGGCCCTCATAATCCAATGATTGAGTCCATGGCCTATCCCCAACCATAAGAACTTAATCCCCAGGGAGAGGCATAAAGATGTCAATGTTTATTAAAATGTGAGCAAAAGTAGAATGACCGATGAAGGATGTGGAATCATCAACCTTCAAGAAGTGGTCGATAGAGCTACCAATGGCCTCATAACAAGAATGCTCCCAAAAATGAAGAGGAAGACTGGGAAGGCGAACACGCATTGAATGCACATTGAGTGGTTTCGTAAGAGGGTTAAAAGAAGTTTTCTAAGGTTTGACATAGAGGGAGTTAACTCCCCAAACCCACAACTTTCTCAACACCAGGTCACGAGCATCGAAAGAAGCGAAGTAATACAAAAACCCCTAGCACAAGGGAAAAATTCAATGCTACTAGCAACCAAAGGTTTCCAAGAATCACTCGCCTAGTGATGTAGATATGGAAGGGAAGGTCAAAGCCCAACAAATTTGCACACCAATTCATAGCGTTGGTAGAAGGCAATATTCTCCACCACATCTTGACAACAAACCACAACAGGGGAGGTCTTGGCACAAGGAAGAGGGTGAGATTTCCCCTTGGGAGGATGAGCAACAGGCTATTTGGCAACATGGGCAAAATTCCGCTCACCAGCATTGGAAAGAGGTCCACGAGGGACCCTAGCCCCCATATTAACCCTAACAGGACCACCATCATCAAGGGTTATGCCAGACCCATTAACAACCAAGGGGGCATGTGGAGGAAAGGGCGGGGGAGGCACAGACCCAAACTCCAGCAAACCCTAATGAAGCGCAAATGCTAGGACAATGTCACTGAGTGAAGCAAACACAATAGTTATAGCTCCAACCTGGTTTAGAAAAGCCATTAGAAAGGTAGCATAAACGAACTAAGAGTAGTGGGAGCAGTCATCTTCAAAAAATCAAGATGTATAGAAACGTTGATTGGGATTCTAATGAAGTTGTTTATGCATTCAACATCAGTTGGGTTGAAAGAGAAAATAATGTAGTGGTTGATGTCTTTGTTGTGTTAGCCTCAAACTTTATGCTTCATGTGTCTTCCCTCAATGCATGTAAAATGTTGAAATTCTTACTAGGTCTAGCATTCCAAACAACACTTAGAGTTGGTGAGTCTTCAACGATGATCAGTAGATTTATGATTTCTTGAATTGCACTCATCATTTTTGACACCCAATAATTGACTATTAGCCCATGGTGGAGAAAGATGAAGGTAAGAAGATTGTCTTTTGGAATGAAATCACCCAACTTATATACCATTTATAGAGGTCATATTGCTTTGGAAAGGATGTTTGACAATGTAAATTTAACAAGACAAGAAGTGAGCTAGTTAATGAAGAAGATATAAAGGGCATAAATTTAGGAACTAAATCGGTACATAAAATTATTTACATTGGTGAGACATTGAGACCATAAGAAAAGCAAATGTTGATAGCATTATTATAAAGTATAAAAAATGTTTTGCTTGGTGAGCTAAAAACTTATAAAGAAGATTTTTTTTAGCATACTATTTCATTGGAAGTTGGTGCAAAGCAATTTTACACAAAAACAACATTTTATCAAATGTACTCTTGCCCCTCAAATGTAGAAGGAATTGGTGAAGCTGAAAGAGGGGGTATTAATAAACCAATCAAACATTCAAAATGGGTTTAGAAAAAAATTTCTCGTAATAATAAAGAATGGGGATATTAGTTTGTGTGTGGATCTGTAAAAATTGAATATCAAGTCCCTCAAAGACAACTATCTATTGCTTTGTATGGACCATTTGTTGTAGCAAGTGATAGAGTCGGAGTTGATGTCTATGATGGATGGCTTCTCAACTTACAATCAGGTCATTATCAAGAATTCAAAGCAACAAAAGACAACCTTTACCATGCAATAGAGAACTTTGTGTTTGTGTTCAAATGCCATTTGGTTTGAAGAATGTTGTAGCCAAATTTGAAATAGTTGTGGATGTTGTCTTTGTCGGCCTTATTAATTAAATTATAGATTTCTACCAAGGTGATTTGATTGCATCCTCCAAGGATTGGAATGATCAATGCAAACACTTGGAGTGTAATCTTTTAGAGATGATTAGAATGTGGAATATCTTTAAATCCCAAGAAGTGTATTTTTGTATGGAAGAGGGCAATCTCTTAGGACACATTGTGTCTAAGGATGGGGCAAGAATTTATGTCTAAGTTATTGACCTTATCCCTTAACCCAAAATAGTTTAAGGCAATCCAATTTGTCTTTAGGCAGATAAACTTTGTAAGGAGGTTTGTTCCTAACTATGTTGAGAAGACTAAGGTTATTTATAATGTATTTAAAAAAGGAGCAATAATACATTGGGACAAGGAATCAATTGATTCCTTCTCAAAGATTAAAAAATGCATTGAAGAAGGCACCAATGTTGGCAAGTATAGATTATGCTAATCCTTTCTAGTTATTTTCTTTTGCATTTTTCTATACTATTGTAAAATAATGAAGGATGCGAGCAACCAGTAACTTCCTTCAACAAATCCCTACAAGATGTTGAATTGAATTATTCAATAATGGAAAATCATGCCTATTGTCTTGTTAAGGATGTGAAGAATTTTGACCTACCCAGTAGGGATTAAGATCATGGCCTTTGTGCCACGTATCATTGTCAGGGACATCTTTGTGCAAAATAAGAGGCATTAAAAAAAAGGTATATATGGATCAACAAGATCCAAGAGTATGGCATGAAATTTCAAACAACCAAGTAGGTCAAAGTTAATGGCCTAGCAAAATTGATGGTTGAAGCTAATTTAGAAGTTGTTGAATTAAATCGAGTAAACTCTCACCTAACTACTATGTTATGTCAATTGAAGGAATGTCCATGGTATAAGGACATAGTATTTTACTTGGAAAACTAAATTGTCCCCCTGAATTGAAGAATTGTAGGTATGTACTATCGGAGGGATAGCTAATGTGGAGAAAACTAGATGGTGTGCTCCTAAGGTGTTTATATGGAGAGAAGTATGTAAAGTTTATTAAACAATTCTACTAAGGGTTGTGAGGTGGACATTATATGTCAAAGACCATTGCTCATAGGATTATAAGAGTGGGTTTGATGCAGGAACATCACGGGATGCCATTTTGGGCATATGTTCATTTCTTGGTTTTTAAGTTGGATAGGTGTTTTTGAGTCTAATAAGGTCCTTTGAGGCTATTTGGGATCATGTTGATCCATTTTGGAAAGTTATAGGTCCATTGATCAAATATTGTAAAAGTTGCAAAAAGTTGTCATGTTGCACAAAAAGTTGTTAAGCAATTTTGTAAAAGTTGTCCAAAACTTGTTTTTGTTAACCAAATGGTGGATTGGTCAGTTGCTGCAGTTGGGATGGTGGAAAATGTATAAATTTAACCTTCCAACGCACATTTGGGGTTGGAGAAGTTGGATTTTCCAAGTTTGATGAATGAAAACCTCATTTTTTGTGCATTTCATCATGTTTTTACTGCTCTTTTGCTTTGTATGAACTATATGGTCCATATTGTGATCTTAAACCAATTGTAATTGGTTTGCATGTGAATCTACTTTCATTTGCTTCTGGTCTCATCAATTTTCATTCAGTATTTTGAAAGTTATTACACTTTTAGTGAAGATTGGTCAAAACCCTACCTAGAGTAACCAACAAGGAGAAATAAATGCATAACTTAGCCTTCCACTAGTGAAAAATCACCAAAATTGGTGGAAAGGCATGAATATATGTGTACTTTCATATTTCAAGTTTGCAAGGCTCCATGATGAGGTTTGTGTGTGCTTCTAGGTGACTGTAGGTCTGATTTTCTTGATAAAATCATATTGTCTACACTTTGAATGCCAAGTTTGTATGTATGAAGGCATAGTTTGGCCTCTTGGTGATTGGATAAGGTGATGAGAGTGTGTTGGAAGGTCACATAGACCTTTTTCAGCAATTGGTTGAGGATTTGTAAGAAATAAATGGTAATATATCATGACTGTCCTATGAATACGAATTTGACAGTAATATTGCAATGAATGGAAAAAGTGAACAAAACCTAAGTATTGATGAATGGTTGGAAGCTTTCATGTAGGGATTGTTCAATGTACTTTATGCCACATTGTAAGGCATGTCCAAGTGTCATTGAGAAGGTCAAGTACAGCAGGTTCGAGATGTCTCAAAATAAGTCCCAAGCCTAGGGCCTAGTGGGAAGCCCAAGTTGTTAAGGAATATAGATCAGTGATAGAGAAAACAATAGTCTTTTCTTTCTATATATATATATATATATATATATATATATTTGATCCTGTCAAAATAATAACTGATTTTATTTTCGACTGCTTGTTGTATAACGTAATTGCCACTGTTATTGATTTCGTCAACAGCAAGCATCGATATCATTGATTATATGTATATCGGTGAAGCGCTATGGTTACGTAGGGTCATGACCCTACGTAACCATAGCGCTTCACTATAATTTGTCAAACACTATTAGTTATGCACCGAATTACTTATCGTGCTCGATACTATCGTGCTTGGCAATAACAATTCGGTAGCAATAATATCGAATATGATTTGAAAGTCATCGAATACAATGGTAATATGTTAATGTTACTTCCATTTTATATATATATATGTATATATATATATATATGTATGTATGTATCATTTTACTCATAATGTATTGCTAGCTTCAATCTGAATGAGGCTACATCATTAACACTCCATCTTAGCAAAAGAGGATCGAATTTCATAATTATGTTTAAGGAACAACATTCTAGATATATATTCATTTGGTATGAGCATATACATTCTCTCAGTAATGCTTACCAGTGAAATACTTCATATCTCAGGGAGATATGGATTATCTGATATCCAGCACTCTGGGACAACAACTACATGAAGTCTATCAGATAGCAACCTTGATCCTAGTGACAACTGTAAGATTGTCATTATCAGAGGTGCAATAATTTTGATCATGCATCATGGCTTTAACGGCTTCGATGATGGTTCTGTTTTTCCTTTCTGCGACTCCATTCTGTTGAGGATTATAAGGTATTGTACACTCCCTCTTAATCCCAACATAAATGCAGAATTCTTTAAATTTTCAGAGATATATTCACCCCCATTATTTGATCTTAGAGTCTTTATTTCCTTCCCGGTTTGATTTTCCACTAAGGCTTTACATTCTTTGAATTTCAATAACACTTCATTTGATTCTTTGAGTTTTATGAAATAGATCCAAGTTTTCCTAGAGTAGTCATCAACAAATATCACATAATACAAAAATCCCCCTAGTGATGGTAATGACATTGGACCACACAAATCAATGTGGACAAGTTCTAGTACAACTTTTTATTTGTGTTCACTTGAAGGAAAGGACCCTTTTGAGCTCTTCCTTAGAGCACATCCTTTACAAGTTCCAACATGATCAGATTTAGATTAGGTAATCCTGTGGTGATCTTTCCTATAGAAGGTATGACACTAAATCAAAGATGTCCTAATCTTCTATGCCAAATTTCATTAGAATTTGATACTTCATGATTTAGTGCTTGTTTTTTAGTATTACATAGTTTATATAAACTACCATCTCTAGATCCTATAGGAATAGCATTCTTTATGTTACAATTTTTAGGCCAGAGTAGAACTTTATCTTCATGGAAGGTGACGTGATATCCTTGATCAGCTAGTCCTGAAATAGAGACCAAATTCCTTTTGATACCCGGTACAAAAAGAACATCTTTCAATTGTAATGTAACTCTTGTTCTTAATTGAATTGAGCAGGTCCCAATTCCTTTCACTGGATAGGTAGAATTGTCTCCTATTATAACTTCTTCAGTTGAGTGCCCTTCAAAGGTTTCAAATTGATCTCTAAATCTTGTTATGTGTCATGATGCTCCGCTATCGATTATCCACGTATGTTTGTTTGAATTTAGTTCACTTGATAAGGCTAAGAATAAAGGATTCTCTACTTCCTTGACTTCAGCTATGGTTGCTTGGGCTTTCTTTCTTTCTGGGCAAAACCTGTGAGTGTGTCCAAATTTATCACACCTATAGCATTGAATCTTGGAGAAGTCTTTGTTTTTGTGATTATTTCCTCCCTTCCGTTTGAACTTCTTTTTCTTCCCTTTGTTACTTGTGTTAGCATGTAGTGCTTGAATTTATCCCTCTTTATTTTCACCCATCCCTCTTGTAATTAGTCAAGATTCTTCTTGAGTGCAATTGTTCTTGAGTTGATCGAATTTCAGTAGTGTCGGTCAAGCACTAATGCCTTGAATAAAGGATTCCCAACTGGATGGTAGTCCTTTAAGTTCTATTAGAGATAGCTCCATATCATCTACATTATTTCCAATAGTTGACAATTGGTCTTTCAACTCTAACATCCTCATGAAATAGGATGTGATTGTTTCTCCTTTGTTCATGTTGATATGCATTAATTGTTGTTTTAAGGGAGCAATTTTCTTGCATTATTTATTTCATATGTATTTTGGATGGTTTTGAACATATCATAAGTTGTAGTTAGTTTTGATATGGTTGGAAGAATGTGATCTTTAATAGCATCAATTATTATTTTCTTAGCCTTGTTGTTGTGTCTTTTCCAGGTTGTTTTCTCTAGTTCGTCTTCGGGCATCTTTCTGTCTTCTTCTATGTATGCATCTAGTTCAAGTTCTTGAAGAATTGCTATTATTCGAATTCTCCATGAGACAAAGTTGGATGCGCCTTTGAGTTTATCCTCCACTCTAACATTGTTCACCATGATTGTTCTTCCTTTGATTCTGAATGCAAGTCTGAATTTTAATTAAAAATGTCACTATATTTTATTTATTTCTCTACCAATATGGCTCTGATACCATGTTAAGTGTTAGGCCCAATATGGAAAGCTAATGTACTGAGAGGGGAGGGGTGAATCAGTACTCCAAAACTTTTCTTTGATAATAACCTTACTGTTATGCATAAATAGAATATTGTAGTAACATAAAATAAAACTAAAATCAACAGATAGCAATCATACATGATTCACTCCATAACACATATATTTTGGTCACGCAGAAACTCTTGGTTAGAGAGAAAAACTACGGTGGGGATGGCACCCACAACTTCACTACTGCAATAATAAAGAATGCTCGGTTAGAGCTACATTTAGCTATTTCTGATAGCTTACCCTATTAGGAGTATCAAGATCAGTTAGATCTACCTTACTAAAGGATTTTACAACACTATATAAGTGTAGCACCTGGTTAAAGGATTTACAATTTATAGACTTGGTTAGAGTCTTTTACCCTATTAAAGGTTTCTCTTACAACTTCAAAATATTACAATAAAATCATTACAAATATCTGCAACTTTACATCTGAAATGCTAAAGCAGATTCTATGTGCTCTGAATAAGATTACCTAGCTTGTAGCATACCTCGGTAACCCATAATGAAACTCGGTAAACCCTTCTATTTACTCTGTTCTTCGACTGTTCACTGATAACCTTCTCGGTGACCTCTCTGTGTCTCTGTAACAGCCTTCCTTCATGCATACACACACACCTTATTATCTAACCCTAGAATCATGTTGTATAAATAGATCTCTTACAGCGGTGATTTAATTCATTACTTCGATCTTACAAAAAGATTCTTCGAATGAATAACTAAACAAAATATCTCGTTAGTTAGATTGACCTTGTAATCATACACAATCTCCTAGTGCAATTTCCAATGCAAAAACGGTTAGATGTGCCTCGATCTTGTAACATGTTTTCATGTGCATGTCCAGGTTCAATATATCTGGTAAAATGTTTCACTCGGTGAATATCAACTCGGTGAGTTAACTTTACCACTCGGTAGCCATGAAACTTTACTCGGTAAACAACTCGGTGAATACTGCGTTCTGTGACTGCTTTCTTCTGTAATCGACTAGACTGTTCATACCGACTTCTTTGTGTGTACCGACTGCATGATTCAGTAATACTAACCGACTAGAATATAGTATGACTTTGGATATGAAACTAATGGCAATTTGATAAGTAGTAACAATCTCCCCTTTTGACATTAGTTGAGATGTTTGACAAAAACTACTTACAAAGTCATAACTCAAAAACTATATACTTGACAATATATACAATAGTCAAAAAATAGTATATGCAAATATACTCCCCTTATCATTATTCTGTACATAACTTTGAATTTTGCATGTTCGGTTCTGTTCTGTACTTGTGTGCTCTGAATGCTCTGTATATTCTGCTTGGTATACTCCCCTTGTATACAATACTCAAAATTGTGTTAACAAAACTGTATTACTCTCCAAATGTAGAATTACTCCCCCTTTGCTGGGCTTTCCTCTTTGTAGTATCATAATATTACTCCCCCTTTTTGACAAACATTAAAAACTTAATTTCCATCTGGAGGCGGTAACTGATCAAAAATAGTCTTATACTTGGTCCGGGCGTCGGTGAGGGCGACTGAGAGTGAGTCCTTGACACTTTCCATTAATGAGTTTTGTGCTTGAATATCATATAATAGTGATATCAAGCCATCAAGAGTGCTTCCCTCTTGTGTAGTTGATAAGCGTGTAGCTCGGTTGAGTTGTTCCTGTACTAATGAGAGATGAGGAAGGAATAATGTTTGAAGGGTCATTATATCCATCCTAATTTTATGCTCTTCATTCCTCGGTTCTAACTGTTGAGCCATGAGTTGTTGTAGCTTTTTGTAAAAGGTCTAAACTAAATTAGGCTCAGTGGTCAACTTAGATGAGAGATCGGTGATCTCTTTCTCAATTGCATCAATTTTATTTTTGATATCTTTAATAAATAAAGAAAATGTACACAATTTCTGGAATAAATAAAGAATGTGCTTGAGTTGAGGGGACAACTCAACAATGAATTTGACAAGTTTTACCTTGCCAACAGCAATTGATTTTTGTACTTCCTCTATCATTTTTGTTGTAAGCTCTTTATCCTTGAGCTTGCTTAAGTACTCAGATGCATCAACTCCAGATGTTTCAATTTGATTGAGGAGTTCATCCAACTGAATATGGATGGCTGCATCGGTTGACAATGTTGCTGATGGTAGCATTTCTGTGAGTAGTGTCCTAACCTTCTGAAGTACTTTATTCTTTTTCTGTATGGCCAGTTGCTTCTCCTGTTCGGCCTTTGCTTTGCATAGTTCATCGAATTCAGTGAGTGCTTGCCCTTTCAATTTGGAAATGTCTACATTGGGCAACACGATCGGTTTAGATGAGTCAAATTTAAAACCATGCTTTCTCACTTTCTTTTCTTTTCCTTTGGTCTGTGGCACTAAGACAAGTGCTTGTGAGGCTTGCTGACCCTCGGTAGGTTGCTCAGTAGATGCAACACTTTGGTCGGTTCCTGTAGCCATTGCAGTGTCTTTGGGTGGCTCGGTGCTAGGGGTCTCAGTTGTAATATTTGCAGTGCTTGTTTGTGCTTGAGACGTCTGATCTTTGGTTGTATCACCTGCAGCTTCAAATTTGTTACTTGTTTCTCCTGTAGCTTCAGATTTGTTACCTTCGGTAGCTTGCTCGGTGTCCTTGGGAGCTTCGGTTGAGATTGGTGGCTTCACCGGCGGATAAGGTTGAACTTGTTCTAAGACAGATTCACTAGAGACAATTTTTACATTAGTAGTGCCTTCAATCATTTCCTGCTCCGGTGTTGCTTCATTCATTACATCTTCATCAATTTGTATAGTGTCAATTGGCTCTGGACCTTGCTCGGTGACATCTGGATCTTGCTCGGTGACATCAACAATTTCAGTTTGAGATTGTTCACCGACATCCTTTTGTTTGAAGATCTCCTGCCACTTGGCTTTAGTCTCATTCTCCACATCAATATATAGCCCATTCATCAATTTTAAGGCTCTCTGTTTCACAAGAAATTTAGAATTGTATGTGGTTAGATGCTCCTTGATTTCAGCTACGAACATGTCAGGAAATAGATGGACTGGACTTCTTTCTCTTATTTGTCTCTCCGAATCCATTGCATATTTCCATATGTTATCAATGTGTGAGTAGAGTTCACTCGGAAGTGACTTTGCTAGTTCTAATGGTGCTAACCGAAACTTCAGAAGTGTACATATGACAGCTTCTTCAATCTGACATTTCTCATCATTATTCCTAGTCTCATACTTAACATATCTGAATCCTGCAAATCCATCGTATTCTTTAAGATTGGCACAAAAGTTTTCAACACTGTGAATGTTTACCTTTTTGCTTTTCACAATCTGGAATTTGTTTGCATCATCAAACTCTGTATCACTCGACTCTTTTGCCAAAATGAGTCTCCGAGTAGATTTCTTTTAAGTCTTGGCTACCTTTGGAACGGCAACAGTCTTTTGTTTCTTACTCGGTGATGCAGCTGATGCTCTGGTGTTGGGTCTCTTTGTTGGTGGAGTCAGTAGGGCCTTTGTGATGTCTTGTTTCTTTCTTTTCAAAACTTTACCCTTTGGCAACTTTGTGCTCAATGTTATTGCAGCCTCCTATGCTTCTGATTCCTCTTCGATAATGGCAAGATTGCCTTTGACAGGTGTAGAGGAGGATTCTTCTCTGAATTTCTCAAATAAAACCTTTATCATCTTTGTAGCTTTTCTTGTAGCCTTAGGTACTACAATGCTCATTTTTACTTTCTCCTTCACCTCTTCATAGGTTCCATACCTTAGTTCAGTTGCATGCCTTGGCAGTGATAAATAGGCATCAATTTGTTGTTGTGTAATATCATAATCAATCTCATAACCCATTGGTTGCAACGATTGAGTCCTCGGTTCAACAGCATTTACATAGCAATAATCAGTGTCGACTTCAAAACATATATTGTCCTTGTATTTTTCGACCAGCTGTGGTGGGATCCTATACCTGTTGTGCATTTTCTCTTGGAATTTGCTTTAGTAATCATCCATAATATCATTAAAGTTATCTCCTAACTTCTTGATGTAGTCATTGATCTGATGGGTGATAGGTCGGTGTAGCTCCCATACTACTTTACCGACTGAGGGAAAGAACTTCTCAAAATAGAAAAACATACATACAAGTAGTGAACCGAACTTTAGTGTGTTTGCCGAGTTGTTCTTCTTCGGCTTCCTTATTATGTTCAGGTTCTCAAACAAGTTCTTTAGTAGCACTTCACATAAGTCTACTTTCATTCCCTTCTTCACTATTTTGTAGGCCAGGTCCACTGCAGCACATGGTACACTGTTTTCCCTTGCAGATTGGAAGAAACAGTAACCAATAACTCTGATTGCAAATTTTATTTCAAGATCAGTGACATTATTCAATTTCAGTCCTCAGTAATCAGATTCTACTCCGGTTAGACTGATTAGCTCCTTTTGTGATATCATTTTCTGTGCACAAGCATGATCGTAGATGGGATATCCGGTGATCAGGTGAATGACTTCCTTCGTGATCTTGAACGGTTGCTCTTGTAGCCACATGAAATCATCATGTACTCTGCTCAATACAAACTTAACCCATTGGGGTTTGAACACACGGGGATAGACTAGGGCTTCAATTAGTCCCTTGATTTTGATATGCTCAAACTTGCTATCCAGTTTGCCATCAGTGCACAGTTCATCATATGCGTCACTAATCTCTACATGACCGAGTTCCTCAACACGACATTTGGTAAAGAATCTGACATCTTCCACTAACAAGACTCGATCCGGGATGAGTGAAAATGTAGTTTTATCATCCGGTTCTGAGGCAACTTTAGGAGTTAGAGAATATTTCAGCGAGGGCTTCTCCACATTTTGGACAACTACAAGGTCTTGGATCTTGGGCACCATGGTAGATTTCGGGTAAGATTCGAAAAGTTATCCTTAGGGTTTACAAACGACTGACACTTCACACTCAGTAGACAATAGCAATTTGACTAGATCGGAAACCAACTTAATAGTGTGAATAGATTGATGTAAATACCTCGAAATTCGCTCTGAATGAAGTTTGATCGCTTTGATTCGCTCTGCTCTTCTTCTCGAAAACTTGGGTGAATGAAAATGACCGCGAAAACACTTTTAAGTACTCAAAAATACCTCATCGGGCTCCGTGCAAGTTAGGTCAAGATATTAAATGCACTCGGTTCACCTTTTACCGATTTACTCATTTTTCTGTTTTCACCGAGTACCCAACTTTGCTTTATTAACCGACTTGACAGGTTTCCTGTATAGTATATAAACTGACTAATTGCATCTTAACTATGCAGATTTTGAATTTTGTACATAATAGAAATAGGAACTGTTATGATTTAATTTTTAGAGAATGCAGTCCCTTCATACCTTTCCTTGACTAATTTGAAATAGATGCACCTAACTCAGTAGGTAAGGTGCTTTCTTCATCAGACATATTTTCTTTCTTTTTCCAAATCATCTTGAATTTTTCTTTTATCTCTTCAGTGTCTCTTCTCGGTTGATCTCTGCAATCTCCAGCTAATTGTCTAGCTTTGTGACAATGAAAACATGCCATACCAGGATTTCTCCATGATCTCTGGTTGTTCATTCCAAATCTTATAAAACAGTTGGCACTTATATATCCATATCTTCCACAACATTCGCACCATATCCTTGTATTGTAATCCCATGGTACTGCTACATATTGTCGGTAAAGATCTATGTGAGTTCGGTAACCTCCAGTGTTTGCTCGGTGTGGATACTTCATGTAGTTCTTTTGCTTAAACCAGCACTTCTTGGTACTATCTCTATATCTATTGCAGTTTTTACAAAACCCTTTGAATTTTGCCTTCTGATGGTTGTCAACAGACTTTGTCCTACATTGATTAGGTATGTGACCATATTTATTGCAATTGTAACAATATCCATTGGACTTAGAGATATTTGATTGCTTACCTTTTCTGATCTGGCATATGTTGGCAGTATGACCTTGATTTCCACAGTAGTAGCAAATAGGCTTCTTCCTTTTGATGTTATTCCTTTTTCCAGCTTGTTTTGATGATTCTCCTCTCTCGGTAGTATGAATTCCTTTCTCGGTTGATTCTTTTCCTTTGTAACCGAGTCCTCCATCTTTGTAGACTCTTCTTGTATTCAGTTGCTCATCCAACATCTTTGATGCTTCATAACTTTTCTCCAATGATTCTTTGGATTTCTTCTCAGTTTCAAGTTCACCAGTCAACCTTGATACTTCAAGTTTCAATGATTGATTTTCATCATTCTTCAGAATTGCTTCATAATGTGCATAACTTAGTTGATCTGTCATATTTTGTTGAATACCAGTTAACCTTATGATTTCATCATCCTTATCAGATACTAGAGCTTCAAGTTGTTGTTTCTCTCTTTGTAGATCTCTTGCTTTATCCTCAGTTATCCTTAATGCATCTAGATTTTCAGTCATCTGTGTACTGAAATGTTCATTTTCTCTTTTCATTGCTTTTAGTTGATCAACCAATGCTTTGTTCTTTTCTTTCAACATTCCAATCATTTCTTCAGTCTCTTCAGATATACTATTCTCGGATGATGTCTCAATTTGTTCGACTAGCTCTTGAGAATCCTGCAAGTCATCAGATAATCTTCTCCTTACTTTCAGAGATTTTTGCATTTGCCTCTGCATGTCTGCAATCACTTGATTTGCATTATCCAGCTCTTCTTGAAGATGCACAATCCTCTGAGATTGTTTGTAGCCTTCCATTGCTAAGATCTTTCTCTTTAGGTAGTTAAACCCTTTTCCAAGATTCAAGCTCTGATACCAATTGTTAGGCTCAATATGGAAAGCTAATGTACTGAGAGGGGAGGGGTGAATCAGTACTCCAAAACTTTTCTTTGATAATAACCTTACTGTTATGCATAAACAAAATAGTGTAGTAACATAAAATAAAACTAAAATCAACAGATAACAATCATACATGATTCACTCCATAACACATATATTTTGGTCACGCAGAAACTCTTGGTTAGAGAGAAAAACTGTGGTGGAGATGGCACCCACAACTTCACTACTGCAATAATAAAGAATGCTCGGTTAGAGCTACATTTAGCTATTTCTGATAGCTTACCCTGTTAGGAGTATCAAGATCAGTTAGATCTACCTTACTAAAGGATTTTACAACACTATATAAGTGTAGCACTTGGTTAAAGGATTTACAATTTATAGACTTGGTTAGAGTCTTTTACCCTGTTAAAGGTTTCTCTTACAACTTCAAAATATTACAATAAAATCATTACAAATATCTGCAACTTTACATCTGAAATGCTAAAGCAGATTCTATGTGCTTTGAATAAGATTACCTAGCTTGTAGCATACCTCGGTAACCCATAATGAAACTCGGTAAACCCTTCTGTTTACTCTGTTCTTCAACTGTTCACTGATAACCTTCTCGGTGACCTCTTTGTGTCTCTGTAACAATCTTCCTTCATGCATACACACACACCTTATTATCTAACCCTAGAATCATGTTGTATAAATAGATCTCTTACAGCGGTGATTTAATTCATTGCTTCGATCTTACAAAAATATTCTTTGAATGAATAACTAGACAAAATATCTCATTGGTTAGATTGACCTTGTAATCATACACAATCTCCTAGTGCAATTTCCAATGCAAAAACGGTTAGATGTGCCTCAATCTTGTAACACGTTTTCATGTGCATGTCCAGGTTCAATGTATCTGGTAAAACGTTTCACTCAATGAATATCAACTCGGTGAGTTAACTTTACCACTCGGTAGCCATGAAACTTTACTTGGTAAACAACTCGGTGAATACTGCATTTTGTGACTGCTTTCTTCTGTAACCGACTAGACTGTTCATACCGACTTCTCTGTGTGCACTGACTGCATGATTTGGTAATACTAACCAACTAGAATATAGTATGACTTTGGATATGAAACTAATGGCAATTTGATAAGTAGTAACAGTTAAGGAATATAGATCAGCGATAGAGAAAACAATAGTCTTTTCTTTCTATGTATATTTGATATATATATTTGATTCTGTCAAAATAATAACTAATTTTATTATCGACTGCTTGTTGTATAACGTAATTGTCACTATTATTGATTTCATCAACAACAAGCATCGATATCATTGGTTATATGTATATCAGTGAAGAGCTATGTCTACGTAGAGGCATGACCCATACGTGGCTTTATGCCACGTACGGGTCATGACCCTACGTAACCATAGCGTTTCACTATATATCATCAAACACTATTAGTTATGCACCGAATTACTTATCGTGCTTGGCAATAACAATTCGGTAGTAATAATATCGAATATGATTTGAAAGTCATCGGATACAATGGTAATATGTTAATGTTACTTTCATTATATATATATATTTCTATTCAAACACACACACACACACATATATATGTATCATTTTACTCATAATATATTGTTAGCTTCAATCAGAATGAGGCTACATCCTTAACACAAGTGACAAACTTAACTTGTAGTTGAAGAAACCCTTTCCATTTGATTTTGACAAACCAAATTAAGTCCTTCCTCTATAGTAGGGTTGTTGGTGGCCAAAATTATTCAGGGATGTGACCAATTTTGTAAAAGATGTGATGCTTGTTAAAAAAAATTCGGCAAGTTGAAAAATGCAGGAAGACTTTCCCTCACTACCATTTCAGTATAAGCTACATTCTAGTATTGGTGTATTGATTTCATAAGGGAAATAATTGAAAGGTCCAACAACATATACAAATGGATATTGGTAGCCATTGATTGTTGCACAAAATGGTTGGAGGCAATTCCCACAAGGAATGTAACTTCAAAGGTGGTAACTGAGTTTCTACTCACCAACATAATCACCAATTTTGGCATGTCGTCGAGGATCATTGTTGATAATGCAATGTGTTGTAGATCTAAGAATTGTTTTTTACATTTATTCAGAGTATGGGATTTATTTAACACATTCATCTCTTAATCATCCATGGGAGAATGGACAAGTTGAATCAAGAAGCAATTGCGTCATAAACATCATAAAAAAATGGATGTAAACAAGGAAACATGGGATGTTAAATTAAAATGTGGTGTTTGGATAGATAGGGTAATCTACAAGAAGGTTGTGAGATTTTGCCAAGATCTAGAGGCAATGAAAAGCACAAATAAGAAAGCACAAAATAGATGATAGGAATAAACTATATTCTATCAAGATGCAAAATGTGATCAACTGGATCATCAATTGTTATTCAATAGTTGTTTACAATGTAGATGAGTCTGCTCATGGATATGTGAGCACACAAACATGACATGTGGATCAATAAGAAACAAGGGTAGGTAGGAAATAGGTGTGGGTAGGTAGGAGAAACAATAAAATATTCCATATGAGGTGGATCACCCACCGAAGGTGGAATTATCACTCCACAATAAGTGGATATGATAGAGTAGTAACAAGATCAACACCATAAAAGGTGGAAATTCTCCTGCACACTATCCCAAAGTGGCACAAACACCCAAGTGTCTCATACCCAAATTATTATTAAATGCATTTCCTAAGTAAACTTAAGTAAGGTGTAATAATATCCATGATGAATAATTATTTACACCAACACCCCCCCTTAAGTGCAACTTAGGGGAATGCACTAAAGTCTACAATGCAACTTAGCAATGCAAGATGGTCCTGGCTATGAGGCCATGTTAGGTACGCATGTACAAATGCAAATGCAAACTCCCATAAAGCGAGGAAAGAGAGAAAACCCACATGGGAAAAAACTCCCCCCCAAAAAGAGAGATGAAGAAAGCACACAATGCTCTCAATGATGAATGAGAAGAACAAAATATGTCCCCCTCATAAGAGAGAAGAAGAGACCATGAGCCCCCCCTCAATGTCGAATCTCCTACAAGGATGGTCCAATGATGATGACCAAAAATACCTCCCCATAAGGAAGAAAGAGAGCCAATGTTGCACCAATAATGTCAAAGGGTGACAAAACCAGGTACCAAGTCGATGACGATGAATCACTCGCTGCAACATGATAAAGATCAGACATGGAGACAATCTGCTTTGAGCATCATTTGGATACTCATAAATGGCATAAATACTGGTACAATCCAAGTCTCACGGGAGCCATGCACAAATGTGTATAATCTAAGTCTCAACTGGATCCATGCACCAAGTCTCACAAGATATTCCTAATCTACGTGTACAAGAGGATTACATCAAATATGTCAACAATGACAAGATACAAAGATGTGTGGCACTTTATGAAAGTGTGAGTACAACATTGCTCATGCAAGAGCATACAACATTATAGTGTAAATCTGGAAACCTAAAAATGATGCCACCAAGAAGCCCTGTAGAATACTGCAGAAAAAGACGCCTCCAATTGGGATGTTGCCAAGATATATAAAGGAGCAAATCGACCCCCCCCCCTTCAGTGTCGATTGGAAGCACAGCAAGACAGGTATGAAGTGACAAGAAAAAAACTGTGTTCCCAATTTGACTTATTCCATGATATTTTTGTTTTTAAAAGATTTTAAAAATCTGAATAAAAACAATTTATTATAGCCCAAATAAACTTTATTAGAAAATAAAGAAAATTTTTTAAAAGGCGATAGTCATTTTTTTTTTTTGCACCAACAAAGGTTATAGGGAAGATTTCATCTGAACTAGTGTATGGTGCTCAAGACAAGTTCCCAATTTATATGTTTCTACAACACATTAAAGCGGAAGAAGATGCTATCTCCAAAAGGATAGATGAGTTGACCAAATTGGAAGAATCCAAGAGGGTTGCCATGAAAGGAATTTGTTGAGACAACAAAAGGTGAAATACTTCTTTCATAAGAGTATTTTCATGAGGAAGTTTTAGGTATGGGATCTTGTTCTCATATGGAATGCCAAAGGGAAACCTGGAAAATTTATCATATTGTTAAAAGATTTAGTTGAGGAACATTCTACCTCAGAAGCCTAGATGGAAATTACATGGAGTTACAAGTTCATAGCCAATAACTAAAACACTTTTTCTTAAAGGTAAAGGTCACTAGAACCTTTGTAGCATAAGTTATTTGGCTATATTTTCATCTTGTATATATGTTTGGTGTCCATCATGAGTCGGTTTCGGTCCCTTTTTCCCCAATTTTGTTTGCTCTCAGAGATCTAAATTGTCTTGTGCCTACAAGAGACACACATCACCAAATAGAGCCAATGTTGACAGCCCAAATTTCATGTCTCATTTTGTGTTGCTTTTCTCGTATGGATTTCTTTGTACATTTTCTTCCTCATTATTTAAAATCCCAATTGAAAACATCCTAAGTGGGAAGTCTTTAGTAGTTTTGTGCCTTTTGTTGTTATACCTCACTCACATTTCTTTGTCTTAATAAAAAAAAACTAAATTATAGGACAAAAAAAATGGCTAAGTATAACAATTTTTGGTTATCGGGCTTTTAGGGTCCGTCCTACCAACATACATCTACTATCGGCCCTAAATCCTTATTTGTGTAACTTTCAAATTCCTCCTAAGTGCAACTTTTTTTTATCTCATCGGCCCATAGCCTTCCTCACTACCTTCCTACCCCTGACCATTATCTACCTTTCATCTTTCTAATTTCTTAAATCGTGCTAAATCCTACAAAATATTCTAAATCTTCCACTTTATTGTGATTTTTCTTTTTCTATTTGAACCACAAACAATGAATGCAAAATTCAAAATGTCCACAAATGAATTAAGCACAATGCAATAGTCAATAATCTATCATAAAATGTGTGTATGTACAATAAACGCTCCTTGCATATATAGATCAAGGAGGAAGCGGGAAGGTGAAACAGAATCACTAACTAACCCTCCAAAAGGTGTGACACATGTAGAACACTTCAAACAAGTGTGAATGCATGTGTCAAGTGTCTATGAAGTGAGACAACTAAACAACTAAGTGAACTTAAGCAAGTGTGAATAGGACTACTAGGTATAGGAACTAGATAAAAGATAGTTAGATGCATAAAGACACTTTTCACACTAATACTACCCCTTAAGTGATACTTTTGGAGTAGATCACTATAAAATAAGTCCCAACAACATAACCTGATAAGGTACTCATGTATGAAATAAAAGTATCTCGCAAACGGAGTAAAGGAGAAAACTTAGTGGGGAAAATATCCTCTCCAAAAAAGAGAGTTGTATATAAAGGAAGGAGGACTCAAGATCCCCCAAGGACAACTTCCTTCACCCCAAGCAACAGGTGCACTACAAGATAGTGAAGCAATGCTAAAGGTTTAGTGAAGATGTTGGCAACCTAATCCCCACAAGTACTTTAAGAGTAGAACTCCATCACAAATAAGTTGTTGAATGAAGTGCATATGAATCTTGATATGTTTTGTCCACCGATGCTCAATTAGGTTGCATGAAATATGAATGAAACTTTGGTTAGCACACCGAAGTATGGTATGATGATCTGATGGATGACTAAACTTTGTCATTAGCTATCGAAGCCATAATACCTCCTGCATAGCAAGAACTTGTGGAGGAGGAAATTCGACATCCTCAAGGTGATGAAATCCTAAAGGAGCAAATAAGCCTACTCCACCTCACTAAACTGGGATTTTGGTGAGCCATTTAAACCGCCAGGAGATATAGACTACTTGACTACTCAAACTTATAACGGAGTTTACTGGATAGAAGGTATGTTGAACGAGAAAGGATAGGTCTCTGACAACCTCTACACAATCTTTTCCCAAGCACGTGTGCGTGGGTCGAGGACGACAATGAAGTGTGCTAACATCTCATACAGACAAAGCACAAAAGTGTACAGAACGTTTAGTGCGAAAAATATATGTCTCAAGTAAAATTTTAAGTGAAATAGAAGAATAATAGAAAGCGAAAACAATTATAATATTAAATATGAAAAGAGAGAAAAGGGGAAGAATGTCTCATAGATAGTCCACAATTGAAGCCTCCAGCTAGCTCTCAAGCTCACTTTGAAAACTTGCACACAAGGCGAACAAAGAAAAAAATGTTGGGGTTTGTGTTTTAGAGGTCTACCATAGTCAGACCACCGTTTTGGTGTTTCCACCTCCATGAACAACCAGAATAGATAGATTGATAAAACAAACTATGAAAAGAATGCAATGATAGATATGCTATGGAGATAAAATGAGAAATGCCAAAGGGAAGAGACTCCCCTTCTACACTCAAAGCAAAGAGCCTTCCAAATGGAGAAGAAGTAGCAACAAGATCCTCCCCAAAGCACCAATATCAAATTATGAAAGAGCAGAAAATACAAGCAAAAGAGAGAGCCAAGAGAGTTGCTAGAGCTATACAGCCAAGATAGAGATTCCAGAGAGAAAAAATGGAGCTTTTGAGGCAAGATAAACAATGCAGGCTTAAATCTAACAGTGGTGGGTGCAAATAGAGACATGACGATTCTTGCCAATCACAAGCATAACACTCAAACGACCACCTTCAATCTACAAATTTGTGGGACACTAGTGCAATGTGCGAACGTCTTTGTGGCACACTAGTCTCCGTGAATCAACAGTCAACAAAGTCGAGAAAAAGCCAAGGTGAAGGCTGACTAGGAAAGCCATGCGAATAGAAAGGACAAAAAAGGTGAAGAATTTCTCCAATCAGCATCAAGCAAAGGCATTTGTGTAGCGTGAAATTGCACAAGGTGCAATTTTCAACGTTACATTTTGCCCCCACTTTAGCGAGCATATCACTATAATGAGATTTGAAGCTAAAGTAGAGATAAAGGTAAGAACAATTTCACCACTTGACACGAAGGGGAAGCAAAATCCTCTAACCAAAGTTGCCCCCAAGGAAATGTCGTGAACCTTCGTAAGATCTTGCTAGGTTGTTGAAGCAGTCACCAGTTAAGAGGGACCTCGAAGAGATCAATCCGGACCGGTCAGCAAGAGTAAACACAATGGAAACACAAAGATATGATGGAGGCAATGCAGAATAGATTGTTTTATTTCATGAAAACTGATTACAACCAACCGGTAACAACCGGGTTACAGAAACCGGCTCACAATCCTGTTAAAACATGATCAAAGTACATAATAGGTCACAACCGAGACCTTCAATCTTAAGACCTATCTTCTACACTCAGTCTCGCTACTCGATTTTTTGATGGTTGCATTCTAATGCTCAATAAAATGATTTATACGATCCAAGGGGATGCAGTTTGGAATGTAAGATTTTATCATGGTAATGAGTATTTTACCGGAACCGCATCTTGTGATGACCATCGGAAGGCATGTTTCTAATTTCTGATGAAGTTATGCCAGGGTTTTAGTAGGGTTTTAGAATCGGTGATGAAATCATCAAACCGGTAATGGTTTTTGGTATGGCGGTTATCGACATCAAGTTCACGTGTTGATGATAATGCAGCACAAACCGCATGAAGTGTTTGAAAGATGTTTTGGCACGTTTGGTGAGCGAATTTCTTGGGAATGTGCAAAGTGCTTAGCGGAATGAGCTAAGGGTTTGACTTTGTATCGAATCGACTTGTCGTGATGACTTATGTTCATTCAACGGATGATATTGATTTGTAATTGATTGTAACGATCCATATGATGATCTGAAATGACTTGTAAAGATTTGTGATGATCTACGATGTAATTGAGGGTTTAGTGGCCGACCTAGTGGAAAGCATTATTTATGTTAGCTTAGTTGATGTTTATTATGTCGGTGATCTTAGAGAAGTGTGTGAAGTCGTACTTGAGAAGAGTGAGATGTGCCTGAGAGTTGCAGATAGTGAAGCATAAGTGGATCTGATTTAGCAAGCTGAGAAGTGCAAGTAACAGATCACTTTTTCACTATTGTTCTCTAACAATTACAACTAATTAAATCCCTTAACCGGGTAGGTCCTGACAGGCCTTAATCTTGTAAATCCCCTAATAGGGTAGCTCTCAAAAGGAGTGGTAAATCCTCTCGCGAGGTTGATCCTAACAGGTCATTAAGCTCCTAATCGGGTTGTACATCCAAATCCCTTAATCGAGTGGCTCCTAATAGGGCTAAGCTCCTAGCAGGGCGTACTTCAAAAGAGTACAAATCTTTGTGGGTACTAACTTCCATCGTGGTTTTTCCCTATTTGGGTTTCCACATCAAAAATATGGTGTTTATGTGTGGAATAATTTTCATGTGTTGTTATTGATTATCTTTAGATCATTCATTATTTCTGAATACACCGGTTTATAGCAGTTTATCAGAGATTTATTAGTGGTTACTGGTACTATTTAATGAATTTGCATATGTGGTAAATGAAGTTAGATTTTTTGTAAGTTTGATTTGGGTTTAAAGTTTCAAATTGGTCTTAATACTGATTCACCCCCCCCCCCTCTCAATATTAATCAAATCCTCATAGAATTAACACTATGATGGTTCAAAGTTCTGTCAGTTTCACTGTGTGCCAGGACATGACAGTGAGTGTTGCATTTGTCTTAGACATCTTGTCTAAGACCACAAATAGTACAGCTAACCGAGTTGGTGAGAGGAAACATAAATCTAATAAGTATGTTGACAAGGCAAACAATGAGTTGCAAATATACACAGATCCTTTTCTGCCTCTTTTGTCTAACTTTATTTTTGTATCATCTTCGGGTGTGGAATCAAGTGCAATTCTGCATGTTAGTATGATTATTATCACTCTGATCTCGCCTCCTAGCTAAAGGGAACAAATCATCGATATATCTTTCGCCCCTCCAAATGCCCCTTATTGTGGAGAGTTTTCTCCTCTATACATCTAGGATATGAAGTTAAACGGTCAGACTGGTATAGGTGTGATGGTTGATCCTTCGTGTAGAGGATGTTATTACGGAGGAGGTCTTGTTTGTTGATGGTTGGCATAGGCCAAGATACGATGAGTGTCATGCTACCCTTCGTATAAATCACAAGATGTCTCTTAGCCCTTTTGGGAATATAACTTTGATGGTCCTTATGGGGCCCAAGCCTGCATTGAGTACATTCTTTATTTTTCTTGAATCAGATGTTTTTTGGGTTAAACTAAATATCCCTTGATTGATCGCCATGGATGTGATCTCCTTAGTGATTCATAAGTGCTTAAAGTTTCCTCATGAGGGTTCATTGCATGTTGTCCAAGATACTGGACATCAACCATTAGTATCCCATGGGGATTTTTCGTTGGATCATTTTTTGCCTGCTTCGGCTGGGCCTCTACTTCCTCATGGTGATTTCATGTACAAAGCTTATTATTACTATAAGACAAATAAGTTGGCTCCTAAGTCAGTTCAATCGGGATATTCATTACCTCTTCCTACATCGGTCTTTGCTCTGCCTTCCCTGTCTACTACTGTATTGCAACGAGTCATGTCTTTTGTCACTTCTTCATGGGAGCTAGGGATAGACTTATTCCTGAAGGTAGACCTTCTCACTTGCCTAGGACTACACGGCCCCCGATGGTGTCTTTCATTTTCATGACTACTTCTAATGCAGACAAGGGAAAGACAACCGTGTTGTCAAAGTCTGTAGCCTGCCCAACCTTTGAGCTCCCGATCCTAGCTAACATCCATCGTCCTACCCAGTACGCTAAAGTAGGTGCTCACCTCTTTCTTACTTGTCACCATAAGCTCCTGCATCACAGTCTCTAAGGGTACCCCTTGTTCCTCTAACTGCTCCTAGAGAAAAAAAAGAAAAAAAAAGAAAAAAAAAAAGAAAAAAGGAAGGACACCCGTGGTTGTGTTTGTAGTGCCTATTTCAGCTGCACCTCTTGCTCTATCAGTTGGGCCTTCTCCTTTGCTGGTAACAACCTCAGAGGCCTCTCCTATGGATCATGATACCATTGTTCCTTATTATACTTCCATTCCCGGTCCCCATTTATGTCGGAACCAACTTGCATGTGAGCGTAAGCATCGTCAACAGATGATAGCTCGGGAGCGTAAAATCACTTTGAAGGCTGCAAGTGAGTTATTGGTGTTCGCTCTTGCCTCTGTTGTTTCCAAGCTTGCTTCTGTTGTCGCTCTCATTGTTCCCTTTTCTGTGATGTTAGATTCATCTTTTGTCTTGCTCCTAACTGCTTCGAGGATTGTTGGTAGCAACACCCTAAGAGGGTGCATGTTTTCATCGCTCCCTCCTTGGAGTTGCCTCTTATCACCTCTTTGCTCAATGTGCCTCCACTCTCTCAGCCTCTCAACATGTTGCATACGCAGGTGACGTGTCTAGTGTAGCCTTTATTGATCCTCTAGATTTGTAACCACATCTTCATCTGAGCTTTCCTAGGGTCCATCAACTTGGTACGACTGATCGAAGGAATTTGTCTCTGGTGCAGCCTAAGTGCAAGTCGAGCATTGTCCCATTCCAGAATTTTGTCATCAAAAATCAGCTCCAGTACTCTCTTCATCTATTCCATTGTCTACTTCAGTGCATGTTTCCTTTTCTGATTTTGCCTGTTTTGTTGAGGAGGTTCCACATTATCTAGAGTTTGTCTCTACCCCTCTTCCAGAGGTTGGTGGTATCCATGGTTGAGTCACCCACCTCTTTTGCTCAGGGGAACTTGTTTAACTCTTTAGAGGAGATCCCAATATTGTCTACGATCTTCACATGATCATTGACTCTCACCTCTTAGGAGCTTTTGGATGAGAATGTGGAAGCTAACTCATCCTTGGCTCTTGATGTTAGTGTTGCGCCTGGTGTTGCCCTTGCTATTGTTCCTTTTCAACCTCGTCCTCCCTCCCCATATGATCATGATTGGGAGGATGATGACTAGTTGGTGAACCACTCGTGGGACAATACCTACTTTATCTTTATCTTTTAGAATAGGGTGTGCCCGTCTGTGTTCCCTCGTACTTGCTTTATATGTTTGTTCCCTCCTAGAGGACCCAGGTTACTCTGTTGGTTCTTGGAAACAAGAGGTTGATTGTCTTTATATGTTGTTCTCTTTTGGAGGATCCGATTCAGTCCATAGGTGCTCAAAAATAGGGGATTTTCTGTTGTAAACCTTCTTCTTTTGTTCATCGCTTTTCTTCTCTTTGTCATCTTTTGATTTTCAATATCAAAGACGATGCAAAGCATTGGGGGCATTTAGGCCCTCTTCCATATTGACTCGATTTTTATTTTATCTTTGTTTTCATGTGCCTTTTTCATATGATCCCTAAAGTTTGACACCATGACGAAATACTCATATGCAACTATATATCTTATTTCATTTCACAGCTATGGGTTCTGACACCGAATCAACTGGTCTCCCTATGCCTTTGTGTTTTTGTTGATGTTGTGGGTCTTATGTGTCATTTGTTGGAAGTTGGCATTCCATGAAAACATCTAGTTATATTGACATGACAAATCTCTTCCCCTTAGAATGACATGCATTCCACGCATACATTCTAAGGGGGAGCTCTCATGTCTTTGTATCCTTGCATTTTTTTGCATTTTGCATCTTGATTATCCCCAGATCTTGTTTATCTAGTGATCTTTTTATTGTTTTGCTTCCTCGGGGGAAAACCACTTGATCTTTTTATCATTTGCCTTCGTGGGGGCCAAACCACTTGATCTTTTTATCTTTTGACTTTGTGGGAGTCAAACCACTATCTAATCAATTAATGATCAATGTAAGATGCCCTATTGTATGGCTATCTAGCATAAAACAACTTGCTAACCATATTGGTGCATATCTTTTAATCATTATCCTATTATCTCCAAGTCTTATCATATTTAAATTTTGTTTTTTTGTCTGACATGTTTGTCTGTAGTTGATATGTTTATGATAGAATAACTGATGCAGGAGCATCCCCGGTTCATAGCAATCTTGCATCAACCAAAAATATTTTCCTTTTTGTTTTGCTTTTTGTTTGCAGTTTAAACATTTCTTTCTGTGTACCGGTTTTGGCTCACCGAATTTTGTGGAGTTGGATTCTACTTGAAGACTTGATCATATTTCTCATTTCCAAACCGCGTTGTATTTGGATCATTTTCTGTCAAGTTATCGCTATCGATTTTCTTGATAGTTTTCTGTTACCGGTTGATAGTTTAATGTTACTGGTTGCCTGGACCTATTTTGGTGATCTACCAGAACCCCCTTCCGAAACTTGTGGAGCCTTGGGCGTTAAGTTCGATCTTCCTTGGCATGTGGCCGACCTTTTCCCATGATCTACACTTCATCCTTTGGATTTTCCAGAGGAATCTCTTGGCGGAGGTCGACCTTGTTGGTTTTACACGTTAAGTCTTGTTCTTCGGGTTTTGATCCCTTTTTGGGCTAACCGGATCCCCTTGGATCGTATAAATCATTGTATTGAGCATTAGAATGTAACCATCGAAGAATCGAGTAGTAAGACTGAGCGTAGAAGATAGATCTTAAGATTGAAGGTCCTGGTTGTGACCTATTCTATACTTTGATCATGTTTTTGCAGGCCTGTGAGCCGGTTTCTGTAACCCGGTTGGTTGTAATCAGTTTTCATGAAATAAAACAATTTGTTCTACATTGCCTTCATCATATCTTTGTGTTTCTGTTGTGTTTACTCTTGCTGACCGGTCCAGATTGATCTCTTTGAGGTCCCTCCTAATTGGTGACTGCTTCAAGTAGTATTAGAGCGAGTTTTCATTCTGGAGGTTGTGTCCGGCAATTTTTGTTGTAGGGTGGCAAACTGTGGATCCGATCTGCAGTTGCAGAGGACTAGCATAAATGATGGCGCGAAGAGGAACTAGGAATGGTGGAGCGCGTGGGAATGCAGACCCTGTTGTGATGGAAATGTTGCGAGGGATAGCAGCCCAATTGGAAGCCGTGGAGACAGCCCAAAGAAGAGGCCGACATATTGAAGATGTAAGTGAAGATGAAGGAGAAGCCCCGACAAAACAAGTAAACCCATTGGCGGTTGATCCGGATGAGGAAAGGCTTTTGAGGGTTTTGAGTAGGGCGAATACTAAACCTCATATTACTCCACCAGAATACAATGGGAAGTTGGATTCAGATGAATTAATGGATCTTGGAGATGGAGAAAAACTTTCATTTTGAAAACACTACAAAAGAAAGGAAGGTGAAATATGCTTGTACCCGGTTGAAAGGTCATGCATCTCTTTGGTGGGAACAATTGCAAGTTGATAGACAGAGAATAAGTAAAGAGAAAATCAAGACATGGGATCAGATGATTGCTAAGTTGAAATCAAAATTTATGCCGGTTGATTATCAAGTGAATTTGTTCCGGAAGTTGCAAAATTTGAGACAAAAGGAATCTAGTCTGAAGGAATACACCAAAGCATTTTACAAGTTGAATATCAGATCCGGACATGTTCATGATGAAGTTGAACAAGTTGCAAGATATTTGAATGGATTGCAGGTGTCTATACAAGATGAACTTATTTTGATCAAATTAAAGAGTGTTAAAAAGGCTTACCAGTATTCCCTAAAGGCAGAAGAGAAGCTAAACAAAAGACATGAGCAGAGGCAGAGACGCAGAGGTGGAAGGTTTACCAGAGGAAGATTTCAAGGAGGAAGAGGATATATCGGAGGTAGAAGAACCTGTACAAATCAGAACAAGGACAAGGAAGTAAGCAAAGAAGTTCTACCAGAGGAGAGAACTGGATGGCTACCAAAATGAGAATTTTGGAAGACAAGACAATAAAACATTCAGAGGAACTTGCTATAAGTATGGAGGAGAAGGGCATCGTGCTTTCGAGTATAAGAAGATAGAGAATATTAGAAGAGCAACCATGGTGGAAGAAAACCCCACCAAATCAAACAATAAATTGGAAGATGGAGAATTGTTGATGATGAGGAGAGCTTTGTGTCATACCGGGAGAGATGAAGAGCCCTTGCAGAGGAAGAATTTGTTCAAGACTAGATGTAAGGTATCCTATGAGTGTTGTAAAGTTGTTATTGATAGTGGTAGTTCAGATTAATCTTGTTTCAGAAGAGATGGTGAATAAATTGAATTTGGAGAGATTGAAACACCCTAAGCCTTATCAAATAGCATGGATTCAAGATGAACATAAGTTGTTAGTAAGTGAGCAATGTTTGGTGAAATTGAAAATTGGGATTTATCATGATGAAGTCTTGTGTGATATTATGCCTATGGATATTTGTCATCTTTTGTTGGGTAGACCTTGGCAATTTGATAGACAGGCAATACATGATGGGAGGAAGAATACATACACTATTGTGGCCAATGGGATGAAGAAAACCTTGTTGCCCTTGGAGGAACTTTTGAAGAGTGAAGTATGTACGAATGATAGAATCTATTTGGTAGATGGAAGAAAATTTCTGGATGGATTGAGACATGAGAATGTGTGTTTTGCCTTAATTCCTAAGAAGATTGAGAATCTGGAGCATGAGGAGGAACAACCAGAAGAGATAAAAGATTTTCTAACAGAATATGAAGACATCATTTGAGATAATGTGCCTGATGGATTGCCACCTGTGAGAAGTATTAGTCATTATGGACCTGGTTCCCGGAGCTAGTTTGCCTAACAAAGTTGCACACTGGATGACACCGACAGAGAATGACGAGCTGAATAAACAAGTGCAGGAGCTATTGAAGAAAGGTTTGATCAGAGAAAGTCTAAGCCTTTGTGCAATACCAACAGTATTAGCACCTAAGAATAATGGAGAGTGGAGAATGTGTACTGATTCCAAAGCAATAAACAATATCACAGTGAAATACCGGTTTCCTTTGCCTAGGATGGATGACATAATGGATTGTTTGAGTGGAGCCAAATACTTTTAAAAGATATATTTGAAGAGTGGATATCATCAGATCAAGATCAGAGAAGGAGATGAGTGGAAGACAACATTCAAGACAAATGAAGGATTGTATGAATGGTCGGTGATGCCTTTTGGGTTAAATAATGCACCGAGTACTTTCATGAGGTTGATGAATGAGGTATTGAAGAAATTCTTGGGTAAGTTTGTTATTGTGTATTTGGATGACATTCTGATTTTTAGTAAAACAAAAGAGGAACATTTATTGCATTTGAGACAAGTTTTGCAAAGGTTGAGAGAAGAAAATTTGTTGATAAATATTAAGAAATGTATTTTCATGAAGGATGAGTTAGTCTATTTGGGATTTGTGATATCTGAGGATGGTTTGAAGATGGACCCTGAGAAAGTAAAAGCAATTGTTGAGTGACCTACACCAAAAAACATTGGAGAGGTAAGATCATTTCATAGATTGGCTAGTTTTTACTAGAATTTCATCAGAAATTTTAATTCAGTTTGTAACCCTATGACTGAGACCATGAGAGGAGATCGGAAGGAATTCAAGTGGACCACCGCAGCAAACAAAAGTGTTGAACTGTTGAAGCAGAAAGTGACTGAGAAGCCTGTGTTAGCTTTACCGGATTTTAATAGTCTTTCAAGTTGATTGTGATGCAAGTGGAACAACAATAGGAGAAGTCTTGAGTCAGGAAGGGAGAGCAGTAGCTTATTTCAATGAGAAATTGAATGATGTCCGAAGGAGATATTCAATGTCTGATTAGGAGTTTTATGCCATAGTTCAAGTCTTGAATAAGTGGAGACATCACTTGTTGCCTAAGGAGTTTGTGTTGTATATAGATCATCAAGCTTTGCAGTATTTGAACAGTCAGAGTAAGTTGAATCAGAGACATATGAGATGGGTAGAGTTTTTGCAGAGTTACACCTTTGTGTTGAAGCATAGAAGTGGGAAATCTAACAAAGTTGTTGATGCATTGAGTAGGAGAAGGAATTTGTTGACAGAGATGAGAGTGACAATATTAGGATTTGAGGAATTGAAGACCTTATATGATGATGACCCGGATTTTGCATAACCTTGGAGAGCATGTAGAGAACCGGTTATGGTAGATAGAAGCAAATGGTTGGATTACTTCATTAATGATGGGATTTTATTCAGAGGAGTTCAGTTGTGCATACCTAAGAGTTCTATGAGGGGGAATTTGATAAAGGAGAAACACAGTGGAGGATTAGCTGGATATTTTGGTATTGACAAAATAGTAGCATTGGTGAGTGAGCAGTACTTTTGGCCCCAGATTCATAAGGATGTTAAGAAATATGTGCAAAGTTGTAGAGTTTGTCAAGTTTCAAAGGGTAGTAGTCAGTATGTGGGACTGTATAAACCTTTAACAGTACCGATAAGACCTTGGGAGGATATAAGCATGGATTTCATACTTGGATTACCTAAAACACCAAGAGGGAATGATTCTGTATTTGTGGTAGTGGATAGATTCTCGAAGATGGCTCATTTCATACCTTGTAACAAGACATCATATGCATTACATGTAGCAGACCTATTTTTCAAGGAAGTAGTGAGATTGCATGGATTACCTAAGAGCATAGTTTCAGATAGAGGCACTAAGTTTGTTGGCTATTTTTTAAGAACGCTTTGGAAGAAGATGAAGACAAATTTGAAGTTCAGTTCTACTTTTCACCCACAGACTGATGGACAGACATAAGTAGTTAACCGGAGCAACAACAGTGAAAAAGTGATATGTTACTTGTAGTTCTCAGCTTGCTAAATCAGATCCACTTATGCTTCACTATTTGTAACTCTCAGGCATATCTCACTCTTCTCAAGTACGGCTTCACACTCTTCTCTAAGATCACCAACACAATAAACATCAACTAAGCCAACGTAAATAATGCTTTCCACTAGGTCGGACACTAAACCCTAAATTACATCATAGATCATCACAGATCTTTACAACTCATTTTTTATCATCATATGGATCATTACAATCAATTACAAATCAATATCAGTTGTTGAATGAACATAAGTCGTCACGGCAAATCGATTCAGTACAAAGTCAAACCCTTAGCTTATTTCGCTAAGCACTTTGCACATTCCCAAGAAATTCGTTCACCAAACGCACCAAAACATCTTTCAAACATTTCATGTGGTTTGTGTTGCATTATCATCAACACGTGAACTTGATGTCGATCACCGCCATACCAAAAACCATTACCAGTTTGATGATTTCATCACCGATTCTAAAACCCTGGCAAAACTTCATCAAAAATTAGAAACATGCCTTTCGACAATCATCACAAGATGCGGTCCCGGTCAAATACTCATTACCATGATAAAATATTACATTCCAAACCTCAAATCACCAATCATCACCAATCATCCGCTTCAAGTAAAACATCTATGCATATACCAGTTAAAGTCCTATTTCACAGTCTTATGTATATTGTTGATAAACCTTGTCTCCAGTAGACTAAATCACTTAGATGACAAACCAAACATCAAGAAACAACAGTTAACATCATTTAACATCAATTGCCATCAATGACAACACAAATAGCTAATCAATTCATCTAATCACAAAATCTCAATCTCTTCATCACAAATAGTCTTTTATCCTCTATCGGTTCAGTCATTAGTCTTTAACTGCATCACCTCGTCTATATCAGTTATGACAATCATGCCAACACATAGCACCAAGGGTATGGTCTATTGTTGGGCAGAGGAATGATCTCAGGAAGGGTTATCAAATTATCCGTTAACGATCTTTGCATTATGCTCAAATAGGAATTATTTAACTTAGTAAAGACCCTATTCCTTCATGGTTCTTATGTGGATCTCTCAATTGCCTGAGGTATAGTAACGACATTAGCCATAGCCTTGTTCTTTCTAAACCCTTCCATGGAAGACATACCCCCAAAGGCACCAAAATGAGAATTCAAAGCAGATTCTCCAAATTTAGTCATCGTATGTTGGTAATTAGTTAGTGCAGAACATAGATTAGCAAAGTATTTATATTGACTAAAACATAACTTTTCTCTCAATGTCGGTTGCAGATTATCGATGAACATCCTTTGTAGGTCGCTATCTGGCAAGTCAAAGGGAATTATGGTAGAGAGATTGGTATTGAGAGATAAAATCAATAACTTTCTCATTTGACTTTTCCTTATAATGAACAAGGTCAATTATGGTGACCCTGCTACCAATGTTTGATTGGAACCATTTCAGAAATAAATCCATGAGTTGATCAAACATTTGGTTGGAGTGAGCTGGCAAGGAACTATACCATTCCAATGTGGTTCATTAAGGGAACGAGAGAATAGTTTAAGAAAAACAAAATACAAACTATGATAATCACTACACACGATCATGAAAGAATCGATGTGCAAATTAGGATCCCCTTCTCTATTAAATCGATCAAACTTCAATGCCTCAACCCCTTGGGGAAGGATGGTATTAAGGATACTCAATTCAAGCGAGCTCTTGCGATAATAAGAGGGCAAAGAAGATTGACCAAAGACGGACACAAGATTCATGTGTTGTTGCTACAATTGTCCATGTTCTACAATATGGTGTATAAAATGAGATTAGTAGGTGGAGGGGGTGAAGGTATGTCACGCATAGAAATGGATGAAAGGGTTCCATGACCACCACCTCCACTAGCACTAGCACTAGCATGAGGTTCAGTTCCACCATCAGGGGTAGTACCAATCCTTGTGTCGGAATTGACGAAAGCAGTGTGAGTTGTGGCAAAAGAAATGGTAGAGTTGTTGGGAATACTATAGTAACCCAAGGGAATACTAGAGACATTGATACTAGGCATCAAGGTATGAGTCATAGGTGCAATGTCAACCATGTGTACGGTCACTCCAGGCATGTCAACACTTATCTGAGGACCAATAGCATCAAATTTCCTATCCTGGGAATGAGCATCTACAAGGGGCACATGGCATTTAACAATTAAGGATAACGCCCTCAACATCTCTAGACCTCTACTATATGAGATTAACATATCTCTCAAAGTATTAACTACATTCCCGACTTGGGATAGAACATTTTTCCAATTTAGGAACCCTTTGAAGTCTCTCAAGTTCTCCTCTAATAATTGAATCTAGTCAAACAGAACAGTGACTGCAAAATCATGGTCAATAGCAGGAGGAGATCTCGTGGGACTATTTACAGGGGTAGTATTTTGTGATACCGATGTAGAAGAGCCTCCAATCATAAAACTCTTAAGGGAAGAGGAGCAAAGAGGTCACTTGGATATGACATGTTTGTGAACATCGAACCAGGCTGAGTAGGACTATAACGATCAGGAGCCTAAATACTTTGTCTAGAAATCCTCACAATAGCCCTGGTGGCAGTCTGGGTTGTAAAGCTCATAGACAACCTCTACAATGCTCTGACAACTCCATGAGTGTGCAATAAAGGATTCAAGAACAAAGTATTATCTAAGGGATGTTCCAAAAAAAAATATTTGCTTTATTTTAAGTAAAATCTAAAATAAACTAAGAACACACACATACAATGAAATTACACTCAAATGTTTCACGTCAGGTTCATCAAAATGTGGAGGAAAATTGACACCCTCAAGGTGATGAAATCCTAGAGGAGCAAAAAAACCTACTTTGCCTCACTAAATTGGCCCTCTGGTGAGCCAAAAGATACAGACTACTTGACTACCCAAACCTATGACAGAGTTTATTGGATAGAAGGTCTATCGAACATGAAAGGATAGGTCACAAAGACTCTCTGGCAATCTCTACACAATCTCTGCCCAAGGACGCACACACAAGTCGAGGATGAAAATGTAGCGCACTAACATCTCATACGGACAAAGCACATAAGTGTACAAAAAGTACAATGCGACAAATATGTCTCAAGAAAACTTGTAAGCAAAATAGAAGAATAATAGAAAGAGAAAATGACTATAATATTAAGTATGAAAAGAGAGAAAAGGAGAAGAATTTCTCACAGATGGTCCATGATTGAAGCCTCTAGCTAGCTCCCAAGCTCACTTCGAAAACCTGCACATAAGGCAAACAAAGAAAAAAATGTTGGGGTTGTGTTTTAGAGGTCTAGCAGAGTCAAACCCCTATTTTGGTGTTTCCACCTCCACGAACAACCAAGATAGATAGATTAATAAAACAAAAAATGAAAAGAATGCAATGATAGATATGCTATGGAGATAAAAATGAGAAATGCCATAGGAAAGAGACTCCCCTTCTACACCCAACGCAAAGAGAATTCCAAATGGAGAAGAAGAAGCAATGAGATCCTCCCCAATGCACCAAGAGTCTAAAGCACCAATATCATATTACAAAAGAGCAGAAAATGCATGTAAGAGAGAGAGCCAAGAGAGTTGCTAGAGTTGTAGAGTCAAGATAGAGATTCCAGAGAGAAAAAATGGAGCTTATGAGGCAAGATTAATACCCTAGGCTCGAATCTAATGTATGTGGGTGTAAATAGAAACATTACAAACCCTGCCAATAACAGGCATAATGCTCAAATAGCCACCTTCAATCTGCAGATTTGCAGGACGCTAACACAGCACACGGACGTCTTTGCAGTGCGCTAGTATCCATGAGTCAATAGTCAACAGAGTCGATAAAAATCCAAGGCGAAGGCTGACTAGGCAAGCCATGCAGATAGAAAGGACAAAAAAGGTGAAGAAGTTCTCCAAACAGCGTAAAGCAAAGGTATTTGTGTAGCTTGAAATTGCATGAGGTGCAATTTACGACGTTACAGAACTACTCCTCAATACTCAACCTCAATGGATGATGATGCAATTTGATGCTTTCAGACCATGCAACTATACCAAAACCAAGGCAAAAAAACAAATCCATAAGTTGACTTCTGACAATCAACATCTCTTTCCCAATCTAAGATAGTGTCTAGCCTACTTATATGTGAATCCCATGGTGTGTACTAAATTCCAAAATGAGTGGTGTCACGAATTTAACTCAAAATATGCTTGGCTACCTTCCAATGACTCTCATGATGATCATGTGAAAAATGGGACATAAGCCCAACAACGAAGGTGATATTAGGACAAGTGTGAGTTAAATACAAAAGACAACCAACTAATTGTCTATACAAAGTAGCATTAACACTAGGTGTTGTGCAAGTGGTAGTCAAAGTGACACCAAACTGAAATGGTTTAGGCACAAGTGTACAATCACTTATATGAAATCTGTGAAGCAAGTCAATGGCATATTTATGTCAATATATGGAAACACCCTTGGTAGAGTGAAGAACCTAAAGACCAAGGAAGTAATGCAAAAGCCCAAGATCTATCATTTCAAAATGTGGCTTCAAAGTCTATTGAATATTCTAAAGCATGGATGATGAACTACTAGTGAGAATTAAGTCATCAACATACAAGACTAGCATCAAAAGATCATCTCCATGTCACTAGATGTAGATTGTGTGATTAGAAAGGTAACACGTCAAACCAAATGAAAGCAAGAAACCATCAATCTTCTCATACCAAGCCATGGAGGCTTGTTTAAGACTATTCAAAGAACATTGTAACCTACAAACAAGTGAAGAGTCTTGGATAAAACTTGGAGGCTTTTCCATATAGATCTCTTCATGAAGATCATGTAGAAAGGCACTCTTCATATCCAAGCCATCCCACACTAGAATTTCAAAGGTCTCTAAAAAACTTTACGAATCTGGAGATATAGCATGAACCAAAAGACTAGTGTTGGAAGTCTATGAGTGAGTGCATTGAGATGTAGGATCACCAACTAAAGAACCAACCTCCTCAACAACTCCCCTAGCCCACTTGGGCACAACATGAGTAGGAGGAAATGGTGAAGGTGGTGGTGGTGAAGGTGGTGGATCTGGACCATCATTTGAAGTATCCTCAAGTGCTAAGGTATCCTCATGAAATGGAGAAAATGGATTAGGTAGTGAGGAAGAGGTATTTGGAGGATCAATTTATATGAAAGACATCAAATTGGGCATCCCTACAAAAGTGGGCATCCTATTGGTAGGATCAAACAACCTATAGGCTTTCACGTCCTCATGATAACCAACAAAAATGTAATGTTGACTCTTCTTTTACATTTCCTTACACCTAGTATGACTGCTCAAGCCTCGTTACCAAATACTCTAAAGGACACATTAGGTTTGATGCTAGATCAAGCCTCCTCTAGAATAAGATTTGGAACTCCCTTATGGGGTGTGCACCTCTGAATATAGTTGGAACAATTGATAGCTTCAACCAAAACGATGGGGTCATAGACTATGATTGAAGCATACAATGTGTCACCCACCTTGGTGATTTGTTCTTTCTTTCAACAACATTCTATTGAGTGTAGGGAAGCAGATACTAATGTTGAATGCCATGCCCAATACAAAAGTTAAAGAAATTTTGGTTCATATTTCCCCCATTCTCTATGTGTATATGTTGAATAGAAGAACCTAACTACTTCTCCATGAACACCTTGAAGGTCCTAAAAGTGCCAAAAACATCAATTTTGTACTTAAGAAAGTATGCACAAGTGTGATGAGAAATAATCGATGAAGATGAGTATACACTTGGCTCTTAAAAATGAAGCTACAAATGACATGAGGCCACTATGAAGTATGAACCAACTCAAGTAAGGTAGAGCATGATGGATCTTAGCCTTTGGAAAGGGTTCTTGATGATGTTTGTCAAGTACACAACCTCAACAAACATTCATTGTGCATGAAACTTAGGGAGTCCAAGTACCATATGATGAGTACTCAAAGGGTGAAAATACCTCTAATTGAGGTGACAAAACCTCATGTCAAATTTTTCTTGAAGACTTAGCATGTGCAATAAATGATGCTACACAAGATGACTCAAAACCATGAAACTTATACAATCAAGACCTTTTATTTGCTCTACCTAATGCAATAATCCTCTTTGGATGATGGAACTCACTAATAACTAAATCATATGGTGAAAACTCAATTGTCTTTCCATGAATAGTATGACAACTTTGGTAATCTAAATCCTTTCCATGAATCAAAGTTAGGCGGTTGTAGTAGTTTTTGGTCATTAATGGTACCTATCATTGGTTACCCTAGATCATTGAAAACTTCTATTTCTTTTGCTCCCTATTACTTTTTAGGATGGTCATCAAAGCTTAAGGCGGAATAATAATTAAGTCAACAGTTCCTATGGTTCTTGGAACCATGTGAACTATTAAAAGCCTTACTTGCCCCGTGCCCCGTGCTTTGTATCATTCACCATATTTTATCATTTTCATTTTACCTTTAAAAACTTGTTCTCAAAACTTAGAGAGGTAGCGAATACCAATTTATAGTTGGAACATGAAACTAAATTTGAAATTGGTTCCAACTACGATTCCTTTACAAACACCATCCTTAGGAGGAATTTTATTGAATTTTATGGGAAATGTCCTCTTGCTTTTGGAGTTTAAACACATCGATCATCATTGTAGAGGCGTGGCAAGGGTCAAGAGAATGTTTTATTTGCCTCATGGTCCAGTCAAGTTAATATACACTTGTAGATAACATTTTTTTCGCAAAACAAGTTACTGCATTTTGTAAATCAACCTTTCTTAAAACCTGTTACGCTTCTACATTCTAGAAATTATGAAATTTAACCTAATTTGTTTTGGCATGTTTACTCCAGTTCTTTCTCTAGTCTGCCAGAGAGCTCAAAGACTAAACCCCTGCCTTGAAGTTAGCATTTTGAATTTCAAACTTGAAATAACAATAACCGATGTATAACACAGCATTTTTATTAGTTGCGTATCTTTCTTACATCAAGTATAACATTTTCATTTCGTAATATGCTAGTATAAATGCTTAAATCACATACACATAAGGCACCAAATCAGCACATTTATCACAGCTCATAAATCTTATCATCTCGCATTCAAAACATCTTTAATCAGTGCTTATATTTCGCAAATCTAAATTTTTAACATTTCAATGCTTAAAAACAAATAAGCATTATACAAACCAAGCAACAACAGAGCATAATCAAGATAAACCCCAGGCACATTTCTCACAGAGAACAAGAAATGGAGGAAAATTAAGCCCTTTCACCCCGGATACGGCGTGCAAGCTGAATATCCTTGGGCATAATGGTGACTCTCTTTGCATGAATTGCACACAGATTCGTATCTTCAAACAGTCCAACCAAATAAGCCTCTGCCGCCTCCTGCAGAGCCGAAACGGCAGAGCTTTGAAACCTCAAATCCGTCTTGAAATCCTGCGCTATTTCCCTAACCAGCCGCTGAAAAGGCAGCTTCCTGATGAGAAGCTCGGTGCTCTTCTGGTACTTTCGGATCTCTCGGAGGGCCACGGTGCCAGGCCTGAATCTATGTGGCTTCTTCACTCCGCCTGTTGCAGGGGCGGATTTGCGAGCCGCCTTTGTTGCCAATTGCTTTCGAGGGGCCTTTCCCCCTGTCGATTTCCTTGCTGTCTGCTTCGTGCGGGCCATAAGTAATGATTCTGGTTCTTCACCTTTCAATGAATGATCGAAATTTACAGAGAAATGAAACGCTTATTGTGAAAGAAATGGTAAAGTTCAAATATATATAGGGAGAGCTTCCCCGTGTTTCAAAATTCCCAGTCGGCCATCGAAAAAGGGAGGGAAAAATAATAATAAAAAAGTAGGGAGTGAGCATATCTAGGCCCTCCAATCTGGCCCTTATCGACGGCTCACAGCCTTTTGCGCTCGATCCTCGTCGAGGGCATTTAAGTGATAAGAATCTCTTTGGCCTTTCTATAAGATTATGGAAATGTGATCGGTAGGGTTTAAGCAATTGTTTCTCAAAGAGCTGGGAGTTGGGGTGAAAATACAAAGTGTTGGAATGGACTGAATGTTAATCCTCAAAAATAAATGTTTAGAGTTGATTGTAATTTAAGTGGTTCTCTTTTGCAATTTTGATTAAATTAGTGGTTATATTTAAAAGTTTAATATGTATATTGATGAGTTTGAAAATAAGTTTTAAGATGAGGTAGGGGACACAAATGTCTTATAAGATTTCTAGTGAAAATAAGGTAAAAAAATATGGAGAACAATAATGAATGTTGTTAATTTTGTAGTATTTTTTTAATGATATTTTTATTTTTTATTTTTTATTTTAATTTTTTTAATATAGATCAATTTTAGGTTGAGGGATATCCATTCTATCAAATTTGTACAGGGCATTATTTCGACTTCATTCTTTTTGATGTCGAAGTCTTGCACTCAACAAGACTTTATCCTCGGTGGACTCGTTAAGAACCTTTCAACTTCACCAACATGCTAAGAGCCCATTGACTCTTTTTTAGATTTGATTGTACCATTGGTTTAGGAACTTTGAAAGAAAAACAATTTGGGTTGTTTGACCATTCAGTTGTCTTTGCCTCCACATGGAACGAACCAACTATTTGTGTGTGTGTGTGTGCGTGCATGTGTGTGTGTGTGTGCGCATGAGGTTGTTTGATTTGTTAGTCATATTTTTCTTCCTACACAATGAACCTACTTTATGTGTGTGGAAGAGGGTTTTCTAATGATCATGCTTTCACATTTAAGTCATATATGTAGTATTGAATCACAAATATATGATTGAAAGGAGTTGTTATAATGAATTTTATACATTTTTTTTGAAACTTTTACAAAGAACAAAAAAAATAATTAAACAAAATGCAAATGAATAAGGAGAGTTATGTCTAAAACAAACAAACAAACAAAAGTTTTTTTCTTAAGTAACATTTTCATTCCTCTAACAAAATGTTTTTCTTTTGCTTTACACCACACTTATGTTACACATTGACCTTACATTTTTCTTATTATTATATCTTGTGACCATGGCACATTTATATTTTATTCCTTCTTTGATATTTTCATTGCAATGGTGTCGAGATTGTGTTGTCATGCTATCCATGTGGTCCCGAGAAGAGATAGGAGCAAAAATATTATGGGTGTGCATTGAGTATTAAAGATGACTTGATAAAATAACAAGAATCTCTTAAAAAAGTCTAAGGGGTTGAGCTTAATTGGTTAAAACATTGGGTTCTCACTGTGGAGACCCAAGTTCAATTCCCAATAGGGACATCTGAAGTGGAATTCTAAGTTGTGACTCTTGGCCTTCCATAGGATAGGGAAGGTCTTGGGGTCAATCTAAACAAACATAATAATAATAATAATTCAAAGATATGTAATGGGGATGGGGGCCCCCTACTGTGTCCCCACTGGTTCATAGCTCTAGTCAAAAGCTATTCAGGCTTTGGCCAATTATCGATCAAAAAAAAAAAAGAATCTCTTAAAAAAATATTAGATGAAATTTTCTTAATATCTAAGTAAAAGGTAAAAATTATTAAAATTTTAAGTTGGTCGAGATAGAATGAAAAGTGTAAATGGAAAGGTAAAGTTTGTGTCTAGATGTACATAATAAATAGTTAATTTTATATGATAAACATATTTTTTTTGTTTTGTTTTTGCAAATATTGAACAAAGCAAAAAATATTAATAAATAAACAAAACAGCAAGTGCTATAAAGAAAAAGACCAAAGAAAAACAATGTTGAAACTAGTCAAATACATGGAACTATTAGAAGATACCTACATTAGATAATGACATATGTCAAAATTAATATCCAATGGCTAAGATTACTATATACGATCTATAGATAAGATTGATTCAATGATAATCATTTTAATCTTATAAGTTCATAAATGTACTTCTCTGAGTGTCTCCTCGTATTGGCATAATTGATATTTGTTGAGGTGATATGGCAAAAAAAAAATATTAGTTAAGTTCCACAAAATTTTAAAACTAATAAAAAGGATTATGAAATGTAACAATCACTTAAATAAAATTGGTATATTGTCAAATAGCATTGAACATCTATTCATTATACATTTAAGTGAGTGCACGGTCTATATATTGACTCGTAATGAAAGACTCACAAAGTAAATTGAAATAAAAAAATCAATAACTCATGTAATGCTCATCATGTGGCATGGGCTTGCTTTTTATTGGTGTGATTAAGTATCAAGCTAGGCGTTTTAATTGAAAACAACTTACTAATACATATATCAAAAAGGATTAAAGATAGTTACTATGTAACTATTTGCCTAAGATATATGTTCTAGATTTACTCTCCTCTTTCGCCTTTCTATTTGTATAAATCCTTGTAGTGACTGATGTTGTTATTTTTGAATATGGGCTAATCATGGATTTTAGTTAATTCTCTATATAAGATTTTGATAGGACAATTCTATGTTGACTAACCTTTGCAAAATGGAAGTCTTCAGCTATTTCCTCGACAGGGTTGGCCTATACTTTAGATTGGGTTTGATACAACACTTTGGTTGATGAGGAGATTAACATCTAAACATTTTTACCTTGATTAGATTAATATTTTGGAATGTCTTCTTTGACCTTTTATGGCTTAATTAGACAATGATGAGGAGATTAATGGTGGGACTCTAAGTAAAGGAATGACTAGTTTTAGAATGCTTATTAGTTAATATTGTGAGTAAAGAGTGTGCATTTAGCTTTGTGAATTCAGGTTAATGATGGTAAATAGATGCTATTTGCGAGATGATTTTCAGTACTAATCCATGTGTTGAAGATAGTGGGATAGTTGGCAGGGATGTTCTTTGCAGGTATCTGGATTAAAGAAGCATGTTTCTGAAAGTCAAGGCAGTTGATTTGTTCCTTTAAGATAATGTAAAAATCATGTAATAATCAGGAAAGATGTAATACAAAGCTTAATGTCAATTGTATAGCTATGCAAAGGTTGATCACCACTATATGTAAACGTTAAATATGTTTCCAAGAATTGTATTCCTTGGGCAAGACCAGAGGTTTTCTTTACCCAGTTCTTTCCTACCAGTGCCCACACTGAATCGAGTTTAATTTTCTTTAAAAGTTAATAAAATTATCAATGGCCCACTATCAATAAAAATAAAAAATAAAAAAACACCTTTCCTAATGCATAGAGCACGTAGTGTCTCCACACAAAAAATTAATATCACAAGGATTAAAACCTTTTTTTTAGACTGCAAGAATTGGGTATAGCATCCCCCCTATAACCTACAGTGCGCTTGGTAAACTTTTTTAACATGACTAGTAGCGTTGGCACAACATGTCCTCTAGTACCACATGGACTGGGGGTAGACTACACCTCATGACCTCGTGCTTTTATCACCTGAAGCTCTTGTCAATTGAATTGGGCCCCATCCCCTAAGGATAAAAACTTATCTATGCAATGTGATACCAATTATTCATGCTATGCAAGGACTTATCACCAAAACAACAAAAAATAGGCCATACAAAGCCATCTTTGACAAAGTAAATTGGGCATATTATGTTGCATGGCATACTATTAGATATAATATGTTCGACCAATTGATTATGTAATGTGTGGAAATAGGATTCACAAGTTCGTGCATACAAACTATGAACAAAACCTACTTCACAACGATTACATTAAAAGGAGAATGAACCCAATCGACTCAACCACAAATCTATTAGAAAGAGGGTTAAATGTTGATTGGATTCCACTCCTTTTGATTGAGTTGAAAAGAGACTATGAAAATGTAAAGTGAATGTAAAATCTAGGGTAAGAAGGTACATGCATGAATTAGCAACAGGGATTGATTATATTATCTAGTACAAAAAAACAAAACTTTATAACATGTGCAAGAATGGAAAGGTAATTCAAAAGTGCACATGTTCTTGAAAACTGAGATGAAAAATGGGTGGAAAAGGTCACCAAAAACGCTCGTCTTTTGATGAACCATTGCACAGAAAGTTGGATCTAAAATTTTGAAACCCTTCACTGAGGTCCTAGCAAATATGAAGCTGATTTTGGAGGACAATGGTACCTAGAACGCCTTCCCCCAATGTTTTTGGATGAGCTTTGGAGGTAACATCTATCTTTTTAGTCTACGAACTTTCTATTTTTTTGTCTTTGTCAGAGACTATAACTGAAACTAGATATGCACACAAGAGGATATGTCGAGTTGATAGGGGTTTTCTTAGGTCTATTGGGAATTAAGGTGTCTTGACCTTTGTAATTTCAAATTATATATTTATTATTATTTCAAATTTTCCCATGGTTATTTGGCATTTGTGTAATTAAATAATTATGCTCCAATATAAGAAATCAAGTTTTTAGTTGTCAAATGGTGCCCATTAAGTGTTATAATATGTAAGGCCTATTTTTAGGGATGTTATGATGGATTCCATGACAATTGTAAGAGCTAAAAGTGGGGTGAATCATTTTGGACATGGGTGATAGTTCTGATACTTAATGTAAGTACAGATCCAATAGCCAACAAGATGAGAGTGGGGGAGGTGAATCATACAAACTTAATCTTCCATAAAAACATCAGATTCAACCTCGGTAACATATACTTCAGTGATATAACCAAAATTGCTAAACATGCAAACTCAAAAGAATATAAACATCATATCACTCATAACACCAAATTTAACGTGGAAACCCAAGTAGGGAAAAACCACTGTGGGATTTCAGACCCACTAAGAAATATACTCTTCTAAAGTATGCTTGGTTAAAAGAAAATCTTGTTAAAGATTACAAACACATTTCTAGATGTGACCCGGTTAAGGGATTTCCCTCGTATCTGTTAGGATCTTCACCTTGTTATAAGTGACCTTGTTAAAGGATTTCAAACACTCAATCAAAATGTCACCTTGCTATAGGGTTTTACAAATAAGACTATCAAGTCCACTCGGTTAAGAGATATTCTATCACTTTCACAAAATAACAGAAATAAAAATCTATCTACAACTTCACATCTAAAATGCTAAAGCAGATTCTTATTTGCTCAATACAATCTAGACATAGAACTAATCTTGTCCATCTGTTGGGCTTCTATAATCTGTTATTCAAACAGTCTTCAAGCTTTTGTGCTCGGTAATCACTATGTAGCATCCATGTGCATACATTTGCCTACATACATTGTTTATCATTAGTTCCCTATTTATAAACAATTCGCCAACCGCTTAATCTCCTTGATCACACTTCCCATGATCAATCATAGCCATCGGATCTTCAAACTTGTCCAGGTTCAATGTATCCTTTGATCTGAAAAACGTTTTACCCCGCCTAGGAACTTGCATACATTTATTGGAACTTATGCTAGGGTAATGCGGTTCAATCTACGCTGTAGATCTTCGTGTCGATTTTCCTTTGCCATATATTCTTTAACAAACTTTATGCACGACATACCAATCATTTAATCAGTTCCAGCTCATCAGCTTCCTTCATTAAATAACGCATGTAACCATTTAATGTATTTTGTTACAGCTCGATTACAACTCGGTGACAACTCAGTGAATACTAAACTTCACTCGGTAGACATTCTGCCTTCATTAATCAATAGCGATAACCTTAGGGTTTACCGACTAGGTTCCTTAGGGTTTACCGACTAGGTTCTTTGCTCGGTTACATAGTATAGTATTAACCTTACAATTTACAACATATGTATGATGTTAAAACAATCTAAACATCATGATCTCATCCTTGTCTGACTCGGTAATAGTTGCCCATTGAATACCTTATTCATCCCCTTATTCATCATATTCTTTATGTGTCTTTAACCGACATCTTTATACTCATCAAATCATACTTCTTAAGATATGGTAACATCATACTGAATTAGAAAATCAATTTCTTGACATCAATGACAAAATAATAATATCAAGACAGTAAACATCCTTAATCAGTTATATCCATAATCATCAACAACCTTCTCAATATCCTTATTGAAATGCCAACAATCTCCTATTGTTTGTTATAATGCCAAATGCCAACAATGGGAATAAGTTATCATGACACGTGTACTTGAGCATCCTTACATGTGTTATTAATAGTCTACGATGCATGTAAGAGTATCTCCTATTTTTGGGGGATTCTTATGACAACCTTTAAGGTGTTGTGTCATGTAAGAGGCTATGTTGGGCATGCAGGCATTGAATGGAATTTTACCATGTTTTTTTGGAACCTTGTTTTGGCCCATAGTAATGTTTCATTATGGTATACTAAGCCCCCAAGGGTCTATATATATCGAGGGGTTGAGTTGGAGACAAGAAAGTTGCTTTACAAGTATGCACATGTTGTCGAATTGACGCAAGATTGAGGAAATGTTTTTGTATTGTAATCTCTTTGACGAGTAATGCATATTTGCCCTGTTTTGTTGGTGGAGTTTTTTTCCGAAAGAGTTTCTCCACGTAATCATGGTGTTATGTGTTTATTATTTTGTGGTGTTATCTTTTGATGTTATATATGATTCCTTTCATATGAAAAACACTATTAGATCTTATTTACAACTTGATTTGAAGCTTCTATTATTTTTTTCCACCTCTTCGTTTCTAACATTTGGTATTACAGCCTAGCCAATTTTGTGTCTTGGGTGGTAGAAGGGAGATTTTTTGAGCTTTTGTGGGAGTTTCGGTTGATTTGCTTTTTGCAGATTTGCGTTTATATCATGGTTGCAACTTTATCTCATTTGGAAATAGAGAAGTTCAATGGAATGGGTTATGAGTTGTAGAAGTTGAAAATGGAAGATCTCCTTGAAGAATGAGATCAATGGGTGGTTGTAACAAATAGAGAGAAGCTAGAGAAACTTTCTAATGAAGGTTGGGAGAAGGCGGATAAAAAGGCACGGGGTAATATCAAATTGTGTTTTTTAGATTTTATTATTTTAAATGTGTAAAAAGAGAAGTCGGCATATGCTTTATGGAATCTAATCGGTGATATTTACCAAGCCAAAAGTCTAGTAAATAAACTTTACTTGAAAGAGAAATTGTTTTCTCTTGAGATGAAGGAAGGTGATACAATAGTCGAGTATTTGAATTCGTTTAATTTAATTTTGAGTCATCAAGCCTCTATTGATATTTTAGTTGAAGAGGGGGATAGATTTGCATTACGCTTCTTTGTTTTTACCCAATTCATGGAAAAATTTCATTCTTGTTATCACTGCTAACCTCAAAAATCCAAAGATGGATGAGCTTGTTGGAGCTTTGTTGGCACAAGAAATGGGGAGAAAGGCCTAAAGAAAGAGGGTCTAAAGGAGATAAGAATGGGTCTAAGGACAAGTCTAAGGGAAGATCTAAAACTCTTGGTAAGAATAACCGAGTGAAGTGTTGGAATTGTGGAAAGAGAGGGCATGTCGAGAAGGAATGCAAGAATCCAAAGAAACAGTTTGATTCCTCTACACAAAAATTCTCAAACTCAATTGATGATGCTTTGATTTATTCTCTTCATGTTATGACTAAAGAAAATCGATTAATTGATTCAGGATGCTCATACTTGTAATGGGTGAAAATTAGGGTTTCCACTACAAGAAGGATGAAAACTGCTAATTTTTTCTTAGGGAATTATTAAATTCAAAAGAGGGTTGAATCCAATAGAATTTATCACAAACCAGCAAATATAAGGACTAAAAATACTGATTGGATTCAAGGTGTGATTTTGTTTGCCTTCTTTTGTGAGTTGAATTGTTGAAATTAGGGTAAAGTGTTGAAAATGAAGGTAAAAGAACATAAACAATGAGCTACAATCATTAGATTGAGGCATGCACCTAGATCTGAGAAATATAATTAGATTTGAATCTGATACCCGAAGGAGCTCCTAAAAAGTCGATACCGTGGCGAGTTTCGCCCTGGTCCTTCGAACTATCCGCACACCAAAGGAGGATTGACTTGTCTCTATAAATAATGTCGATCCTAAAGATCACAACTCCATACATGTTTCCTGCACACAAAAAGAAAGGGAAATAGGTTGGGAATAGGGGCTTGCCTAAGTCAAACTCTGTTTTTGAAATCAAACATGAAATAGAGATAAAAGATAATTGAATTGTTGTAATTGAAGATTCTCCTTTTGAGGGAGATGTTGAATAAGGATTGACAACCAAATGATATACCTCCTTGTGATTTTTTTTTTGTCTCTACACAGGATTAGGGTTTCATGAATTCTTTGACAAAATAGGATGTGAATGTCCACTTCAATGTTTGAATTTTGACTTTATTGTTGCTACAAGGCTTGAAGGAAGACTGATTACTTGCTCAATTACTTGAATGTTTGATTGCTTGATGACGAATTGAATCTCATGTGTGGGTATTATTATGCCTCCATGCGTGTGTATCTAAATGAGAGGGGGAACATGTGTAGTCGAGTTGGTGTGAAGGCGTATCATGAGGCGTAGTGTTAGGCTTATGATCTCAGTGCTACGCATCAACTTCGATTCAATTCTCACTAGTGTTACCACAAACCCTTTTAAGGGTGCGTGTGTAGCCGAGTTGGTGTGAAGGCGTGTCATGAGGCGTAATGTTAGGCTCATAATCTTGATGCTACGCATCAACTCGGGTTCAATTCTCATTGGTGTTACCACAAACCCTTTTGACTTGTTAATGGGTCTTTCAAGGTTTATCCTTTGTCTAGGGTGCATAAGATTGATGAAGTGGCGTGGATCAATCCGGAGCCAGGATGGATCAGGATAAATTTTGATGGGGCCTCAAGAGGAAATCCTAGAATATCAGGGGTTGGATGTGTAGCATGGGGTGAGGAGGGTAATGTGCTATTCAAAGGGTCACAAAAACTGCAAGATGGGATGAACAATGAGGCCAAGGTGCAGGCCAATTTATTAGCAGTAGAATTGGCAAGTAATATGCAAGCCTCGAGGGTCCATTTAAAGGGGGATTCGAAAGTAGTAGTGGAAGCCATTGTGAAAGGATCAACTCCAAGTTAGAGGATCAATAATTTCATCTCAATTCTATGTTCAAAACTTTGAGCTTTCCAAGAATTTTGCATATCACATCCTCATAGAGGAGGGAATGGATTGGAAGATTTACTGTCCAACATGGCATGTGAGTTGGACAGGTTCGCGATGAAATGGTGGAAAGGAGATGATGAAGATGTACATCGGTGATCTTGGGAAAATGCATGTACTTCACTGCGAAGGAGATTTAATGTTGTGGACACTTATTATTTTGGTGTCCTTCAGATGTTCAAATCAAAACTTAGCAATTAATATCGTGCATGTCTGTAGTGGCAGCGGTTTTGGATGGGACGTGCATTTAAGGGAGGCATCAAACTTTGTGGGTACTTTATGTGTCCTTTGCAAGCTTTATCTCAAAGTATTTTGTATCATAAACATAGTTGCAGGTTGAGGGTGGCATTATTGTTTTTCTGTGTGCAATGGAGGCCAACTTCACACTAAAAACATCCAAACTCCTATGCTCTTTTTGGGGCCTTGTCTCATAGCAAAGGTCGAGGAACATGTTTTAGTTTGAGGATGCTCTTTTGATCAAGAGCATGCAAATCATTCTTGGTGAGGAATTGGGGTTTGTAGATCATTGATACCATACCAAAATGGACATGTATTCGCTTATCATGGCATGGGGGCTTGAATTGGAGACTTTCACTACAATAGTTCGATGGGTTTTAAAGGCCATTGTTCCACAGGAATTCCTCGAGAACTTGGAGTCGCTTCTCGAGTGGGTTGTGCTTAGGGCAGGCTATGATATCTATGAAGGGGTTGTTGGTTTCCACTAGATGGTGAAAAGGAATTACATCCCTCTCCTATGGGCACAAGAGGCAGTGAAAGCCAGATTCAAGGATGAGGCACAAAGAGGATGGAATGCTCTAAAGCTTTTCGCGTAGATTATGGATCTGAAGGAGATCATTCGGCAAGCTCAAGTGGAGGAACGAGAGCAAATGAATTGAAGTTTATGGTCGAGAAATAGGAATATGAGGGATGTTTTGTCTCTGGAATCCGTCTCGAGTAGCTCTTGATGCAATCTCTTGGTCTTGTGTTTGGGATGTTAATTCTTTTTCTATATTTTTTATCATAGTCGCCATGGATACTTTGTTTTTTGTCTAGGTTGACGGGTTTTGCATGCCATGTTTTTACTGTGAAGGGCGGTTTTGGAGGGTGTGTGGTGGTTTTTGAGTTGGTGGTTTGAAGTTGCCACATGTTTTCTGCTAAATATGTACTTTTTTGTTTTAGTAATATAAAAACCATATTATCAATCAAAAAAATGAGAGGGGAAAGCCTCCTTTTATACTTGCCTGTTGAAAAACTTACTAATTTATGACATGAGTCGACACGGGCCTAGGTTTCTCACTCATTTTTGAAATGGTAAAAAGGGTTTAAAGAGGGGACCAAACAGGGAGGACCGTGGCGTGGCGCCCTGGTCCTACCCCATTTTAGGGCTATGATAAGGTGCCTAGTTGATGTAATAACAATAATGAATTCATATTTGCATAGTACAAAGAATAAGGTCCCAGTGAGGCCTAGGGGTGAAAACACTAAGGTAGGGACCTAAATGAAATCAAAATTGTATAGGGGTGAAATTTTAGGACCCTACATGTAGTCCCCACTTTAGTGAGTGTGTGAATTTAATTATACTCTTGGTAAAGTACAAGGGTTCACATAGAAAAACCTTCACCAAGTTACCAAGGAGGCAAGATACACCAAGCCCCCAGTAGACTTTAGGATTTTAGAACTTCGACGACAAGATAAAAGGTACATTATGAGAGATAGTGAGAACCATGACTACAAAATAGTAAGGTTCTCTTACTATGAGTCATGAAAAGAAAAATACTAAAATTACGAAGAAAAACACTAAATTCGCTAAGTAACTTAAGTATCTAGATATGCAAAAGAGAGATCATTGAGCAGAGTGTATGCCCTCACGTTAAAGTGATTGCATACAATTTATTGGGAGCAATTGATTTAAGGTAGGATACACCCAAAAAGACAGGCACGTTGTCATAATAATATGCTCCCAAGAAATGGTAAATCAAAGGATAATGATCACAAGACATAAAACATGGAGTGGTCTTGCTTAACTTTGGGGTCAGTATGCTTTTTATGATAAATAAAGCAAAAATGCCATGGAAGAAAGGCACATGTGTCTTTCAAGTCAACATGGGAGAGAACAAAAGAGATTGAAACACTTTACATCGTCCTCAAGTAGACAACACTAGGGATAACAAATAGAATAATTGAGAGACAAATATAAGAAGGTCACAAACAAGCAAGAGAGGAGAAAGAGAGAGAATCTACAACACAAATGAAGCTAATCATGCAAATCATCTACCTCCTGATCTTTCTCATCACTGTTTTGGAAAGGTGGACGACATGCAAGAGGAGCCGCTTCGAGCACGATAGATGGAACTATCACAAGTTCCAAACAAGGACCATTCTCTAATGATGAGTCACTTTGTCTATTACTAGGAGCTAGGATTAATGCTTTTGAAAATTGTTTAGATAAATCATTATCAACATCAATATATCATATTCATCATCTGAATTATTAGCATCAAAATTTTCATCGTGAACAACATTCTCATCTATTTCATCATCAAAATTAACAAAAATAGGAACTCTAATAGGAATAGAACTTGAACCATCATTTGTCTTAAGAATTTTACATTTGGGAGATTTGGGTTGAACCTCTTGGTTAGGAGAAGGTTGAGCAAATGTTATTATGTTAATAGTTGGTGTCTTCAGAGAAGAAATGGTTTGAGAAGCAATTTTACGAGTCCTAGTATGACGTCTTTGTCGGTGTTCTCTCACACAACGGTTTTGTTTAGTTTTAGCCGAAGGTTGTGAGGGTTTATGTTCAATGGGCATAGACTTATTTTCTTCTTTTAAGGAAGGATGTATTGGAGAAGGTTTCTTAGGTTGAACAATAGGAGATGTCAAGTGATTTCCTTTATAAGATGTAGGAGGCAGAACTGCACCATATAAAGGAGGAATAGGAGGTGTAGGAAGGAGATCAAGTCCATCGCGAGGAGGTGGAATAGGTCTATCCTTGGGAGGAATGATGTGTTTATCCTTAGAAGGAAGAACAGGTTTATCCATAGGAGGAAGAGGGAGAGTATCCTTAGGAGGACGAATATGGTCATTGCTAGGAGGAAGTCTAAATGTTAAGTTTCTAGGTTTACTCAAGGATAAAATTATGTCATTTTTCTATTTTTGATAGGATTTAAAAAGAACATCACTTCTAGGCTGAAGATGCTGGAATTGTTCAGACCAAAAATAATCAAGGCAAACATCTCCATGCCTCACCATAGCTTGATGCATGCTATAGTCATAATTTTATCATCATGAGGAAATTTCAAACACTTATGAATAGTAGAAGTAATCACTTTCATGGAACAGAGTCAAGGATGTCCCAACTTCACATGAAATTGATCAGATGTAGGAATAATAGCCAAGACAACATCTAAGCACTTAGTGCCAACCTCAATAGGAAGTGTAATAGAACCGATAGTGAGACAAGAGAAGCCATTAAAAACTCTAACCATCACATCAATTTCATCACATGTCACTTGATGAAATTGTAATGTGTAAATAAATTATTTAGTTATAACATTAACCATACAAGATGGATCAATGAGCACCCCTCGATAGAGTATGCCTTTGATTCTCGCAGTGATATATAACGGGTCATCGAGTTCTTAAATAGTATCACTAGGATCAAATGTAATACATAAGTCCTAAGGAGGTTTAGTTTTATTGATAAGGTTCACCACATTATTAGACTCAAGGCCAAGATCATTAGGAGAAGGCAAGATGATCAGTTTCAGTCACATTTAGTGGAATGGGAAGGTAAAGGATTAGTGAAAATTTGAAGATTTTGATTTGGAGGAACACCAACCCTATATGGCATTGTTATCAATCAAGTCTTAAACTTACTCTTTAAGGAATAACACTTTTCAGTGTCATGACCAGGTTGATGATGATATTGGCAAAAAGATTTGGAATCAAAGTAAGGTGAAGACTTTTATGGATCAAGTGGTTTAACAGGGGGAAGCTTCAACACATTCCTTTGTAACAATTGCATCATAATACTATGCAAATATTCATTAAGAGGAGTGAATTATTTTCTAAAGTATTTGGACAAAGGAGGGCACACCTGATGTTGTGGTTTCTACTTGAGTGTTGTTGTTGTCATTGAACTTGATGAATCCCTTGTTTAGTTTAAACTTCACAAAAGGTTGTTAAGCACTCACTTTTATCATTCAGAGCCATTGATGCGATTGTTGCATTTATCTCACGGTAAGGTGATAACTGTGAAGTACTGTGCACAACTACATAAAGGAAGTAAACTCAAAAAATAGAAGTTTATCTCTAATGTCTTTTTGGAAATTAGAAATGAAAAATCTTTGAATATCTTGATCAGGCATAGGAAAATAAATTTATGAATACAAATGTTTATATCTACCAATAAAACCAGTCACTTTTTCTTTAACGCCTTGCTTACAATACATCAAATCAGTCAAAATAATCTTATGACCAATATTATTGTGAAATTGTTGAATGAAAGCATTAGCCAATTGCTGAAAAGAAGTAATAGAATAAGGAGGCAAAAGATTATACCATTACAAAGCTTTATCCCTAAGCGTTCTAGTGAACAATTTAGCCAAAAGTCTTTGGTCATGAGCAAAGTCACTACACAAAGTTTGAAATGTTTTAACAGGAGTCAAGGGATCACCTTTTCCATTATAAAGTTCCAATTGAGGGACTTCCACATGTTTAGAAGGGACAACACAAACAATCTCATTAGATAATGGGCTTGCTACATCAAATGTGGGTACATTATACTTAAATTGGTTTACGAAAGCTATTTGTTGTTGTGAGGAAGATACTGCGTGAGCTAGATTACTGATGGTAGCTTTGGTGGATGAATTGAAATTGGACATGTTGGATTAAGAAGGAGTAATATTGTTGAATAAAGGAGGAGCTTGAGAATACGGAGGTGGGACACTATGATAGGTAGGTATGGGAGATGATTGTGCAACAAATGGAAGACTCGCGAGAGGAGGGATGAAGGAATCGTGATTAGAGGAGTTGCCCCCTTGATTAACATGTGCGGGTATGATATTTTGTGTAGAGGTAGCCACAATGTTAGATGTAAAGATGGGAATGTTGGCCATAGGAATAGTCATAGGAATTGGATGATTAACTTGACTAAGAGGTTGTGTATAACCAAGGACTTATACACAACTCTTCATAGGCATACTATCAATATCCACAATATGAGCTATACCACACAACACATCAACACCAATTTTATCACTTGGCACCATTCTTTTTAATCCGTCAATCAATGGTAGAGCTTTACTTTTTCAGGTATAGTTGACTCATCCATTGTTGACTTCATATTTTCAAAGGGATTGTCAATCTTCACTACTTGGTAAACAAAAACCCTAGTTAGTGATTCATCCACATCATGAGTATTAAGGAAAGAATGAGGATGAATAGGGTCATTTGTAGGATTGGGAGAATCACCAACATCCTCATGGAACAATTTATCCAAATTAGGCTCCATCTCCTCGGTAATTAAACCTTGGGAAGTCTTAATTCTACAACTTCTTCTCATGGGGATATTATAGGTTGGACTAATAGTACTAAAACTCATGCACAAAGGAGGGAAATTGGAAATTTAAGATTTGAAATAATTAACCAATGCAATTTTTTTGCAAAAATGATTGTTTGATTAATTGAGAAAAATGATTTGTGATTTTGAAAAGATAAATTCATAAAGAGCATGCAATCCATTAGTAAATTTTAAATTTAAAAATTAGGGTTTTGTGAAAATAATTTCTTATTTTTTTAAAATTAATTTGAAATTGAATCTAAGATTGCAATTTTGAATTTGAACAATCAGGTTTGAAACAATTAATCCAAAATTTAAACAACCCACTAGTTCAATTTTAAATTTAAAACTAGGGTTTTTGAAATTAACCTCTAATTTTTTTAATTTGTTTGGAATTTAAACTTGTAAGTGAAATTTTTGAATTGTGAAATGGGAAAACACCCAGATATGAAATAATTAATCTATATCAAGCAATTCACAAACTCAGTTTTAAATTAAAAAATTAGGGTTATGTTGAATTTAACCTCTAAATTTTTAAAATTCACTTAGAAATCAAACTTGTAAATGAAAATTTGAATTTCAAATTCAATAAGTACTCAGACCTGAGAACATAAACCAAAATTAAAGGTGTAAGGAATCAGGTTCACCAAAAAGTAATGGGTGAAAAATTAGGGTTTCCACCACAAGAACGATGGAAATTGCTAATTTTGCTTAGGGACCTATTACATTCAAAAGAGGGTTGAATCCAATAGACATAGTCACAAATTAGAAAAAATAAGGACTGAAAATATTGATTGGATTCAAGGTGTGAATTTGTTTGCCCTCTTTTGTGAGTTGAGTTGTTGAAATTAGGGTAAAGTGTTGAAAATGAAGGCAAAAACACAAAAACAATGAGCTACAATCATCGGATTGAGGTATGCACCTGGATTTAAGAAATATAAGCATATTCGGATCTAATCCCCGAAGGAGCTCTTAAAATATCATGAATGTGGTGAATTTTGACCTGGTCCTCCGAACATTCTGCACACCAAAGGGGGATTGATTTGTCTCTATAAATAATGTCGATCCTGAAGATCACAACTTCGTACCTGTTTCTTGTACACAAAAAGAAAGGGAAATAGGTTAAGAATATGGGTTTGCCTAAGTGAAACCTTAGTTTTAGAATTAACCATGAAATAGAGATAAAAGATAATTGAATTATTGCAATTGAAGGTTCTCCTTTTGAGGAAAATGCTGAATAATGTCTGAAAACTAAATGATATACCTCCTTGTGAAGTTTTGTTTGTCTTCACATGGGATTAGGGTTTCATGAAGTCTTTGACAAAATATGACGTGAATGTCCACTTCAATGCTTGAATTTTGTCTTTATTGATGCTCCAAGGCTGAAGGAAGACTGATGACTTCCTCAATTGCTTGATGATGAACAAAATCTCATGTGTGCATATTATTATGCCTCCATGCATGTATATCCAAATGAGAGGGGAAAGCCTCCTTTTATACTTGCTTGTTAAAAACTTACTAATTTTCCAACATGAGCCAAAACGGGGTTGGGTTTCCTTCTCATTTTTTAAATGGCAAGAAGGGTTTAAAGAGGGGCCCAAATAGGGAGGACCAAGGCATTTCGCCCTAGTCCTACCCCATTTTAGGGCTAGGACAAGGTGCCTAGTTGTTGTAATAGCAATAATGAAGTCATATTTGTATAGTGCAAGCATAATCAGGTCCCAATCAGGCCTAGGGGCGCAAACGCTAAGGTAGGGACCCAAATGCAATAAAAATTGTATAGGGGTGCAATTTTAGGATGCTACAGTACCACATGACTTCTCATAAGAAGTGGTTTTCCACATATGAGAAATATGATGGAAGAGAAATATACCTCGATGACAATTCTTCATATCCTATTGTCAGAAGGGGTAAGATTCAGTTGTATTTCAGTGATGGAAGAATTAAATCTCTTTTAGGTGTTTTGCATGTCCCACTTTTAGGAAGAAATTTATTTTTCAGTTTCTATGTTGAATGATATGGGATTGCATGTAACATTTGACAAACATGGTTGCAAATTAGTAAGAGGAAACTTGGTGGTAGCAAGAGGGACAAGGAAGGGGACTCTATTTAAGTCTAAAGCCATTAAAATTGTTAAATCTTCTAATGTAACTGAATCTGAAAATACTTGTATGTTGTGGCACCGTAGATTAGGCCACATTAGTGAGAATGGCTTAAAAACCATTTTGAATAAAAAGTTTTTGTAGACACCTAAAAATGTCTCATTGATCATGTACTAATTATTCGTCCTATTAGTTAAATAATTATTTAATTATTTAATTAATCTAATTATTTTGAATTAATCATCATCACCTTCAACATTACTAATCATTCAATTTTTATCATTTAATTAATTAATCATTTAACCCTCTTTCAAATATTAAATATTTAATTTATTACAATTTATTCCTTAATTAAATAATCTTTATTATTTAATTAATTCCATTTCTAATGATTAAATAATTTTTAAAAAATTATTTAATTAATTATTCTTATTCCTCCAGTTACCCAAATTTGAATTCAACTCATTTCATCTAATTCCGATCTCCCAAATTCACATTTCACCAAATCTAAATTTCAATAAATCTCATGTGCATTTCAATATTCGAAAATCCAAAATTCAAATCCAAATTAAAATGAAATTGAATCTCAATCTCAATCTCCTACAACACATGTTGAAAATCCCAATTGTTCATCAAATCAGTTAACTCTCCAATCTCCCCTTTTTACTCCAAATCACCTTTTCTGACTAATCAATCAATCTAGTCTTCTAATCAATCAATTCAATTTTCTCTTCAATCAACTCAGTCGACTAGCTAATCTATTCAGTTCACTATCCAAGCAATCTAGTTGACTACTCAATAAATTGAGTTAACAAATCATTCTATCATGTTAATAGATCAATCAATTCACTTAACTAATCAATCAAAATCAGATATATATCAATCAACACTTCAGTTCTAAATCTCCGCCCCTCACTCAAAAATCTATAAATACAAGATCATTTTTTAATAGAATCTAGAATCACAGTTTTCAAAATAATTGTCTATCTTATGCAGGAATTTTAGTGCAACACCTAAGAGCCAATCAATCAACAATTATGGAGAATAGCAATGGAAGTCACAATGCTTTTGAAGAGAGTTTTCAATTAGTTTAATTGTTTAATTCTCTTGTCTTGCATTTTATTTCATTGATTTGTGTTTAAGGTTGCTAAATTAGTTAAGGATTTTGTGATTCGTCCTTTTAGTCTAATTAGCTTTATTTAACCTAAGATTTTAAGCATGAAACAATAGTGAACTCGACGTGAATGTAACAACATTTAACTTTTTGATTTGATTTCTTTTTGTTTTTTTGCAAAATCAGGAAGTGTTATGCATTCGCTCATAACGTTGCACATTCACTCATAACGTTATGCATTTGCTCATAATGATGTGCATTTGCTAACACTAGGCATTCACCTTCACAAAAATTCGCAATCACTCACATATTGATTCACATTTGCTTAGCTTATTGATTTTTTTAAATTTCCCTTGTCATTTTTGTTCCTGATCTATTTGCGGTGCTAACCCATCATTACTTTTGAATTCTAGAAACTTTTATTTTTCTGCATAAAATGCATCTAATCTCATGGCAGGAAAGGTAAGATTCAAAATTGCAGGTGCAAGAAGGAGATCAGAAGACATAGGACAATAGAGAGCTCACCAACAAATACTCAAAGCAGAAAAAAGGTTCCAAGACCTAGAAGATCGAGCAACTTTATCTCGATAGTACAACATCATGCACAAATATCTATAAAAGTATGACATATATGATGATATTGAGGTCATGGGAAATATCATTATGAGTGAAGCCTCTGTCTCATAAATTCTTCTTTTGTCTTTTAAATTATGTCTTATAACTGATTTGCATTCAACCAAACGGTACACCACATTCGCTCAAATACTGCACCGCAATCGCTATGACAAAAATTCACATTTGCATACACAAAAATTCGCATTCGTTTAGATGTTGATTCGTATTCTTGGATTATGTCAGATGATTTTTGTTCTATTTTCTCTCCAATTATGGCATTGTATTGATCTGTTTTGACAGACAGTGAAGCAAATTCTGTAATTGAAGAAAAAAATTAGGCTTGTGAGCCCACAATGTGCTAACTCACCATTTATGTTTTCTTTTATTTTTTACATTAGGATAAAACCCTTAGTAGGCTTGCCCTCCCGAGAAGCCCATAAGGTCGGTGAGAGGGGAACGACCTAAGTGGCAATGACTAAAGCCAAGTAATTTGAGCCACTATAAACAAATGTGTTTGTGATGAAAGACACAAGCGACGAGTGTTACATGATATCATAATGGCGTCATGCCTCCCTCAGTGTCTTAGGGCATGTAAAAAATTGTAGAGCATAACCTCTGGAAACTCGGAGACCTCCTTTATGGAGTGGAAAACACTGTTGATTGTGACCACTCGAACGAAACCCTCATTAAAAGCCTTAAGAATTAGTGGCCAAGCTGAGCCAATAACCAAACACTTATAGTATTACAATGCAAGCGTGGGGAAGAATCTGTCCCCAAGACACTCACCATATATCTCCCAAGAAAATGAGCCAATTGAGAAGCAATTCTCTTTGGTTCAACTTCTGGCAAAAGGCAAAAAAATGGACACACCCTAGGGTGTGATAGGGTTGTTTGAGCTGATAGAGTATCAAGATGTGGGTTGTGGTTTTATTCGTGACCTTTTGACCTTAGGAGACTCTGCTTGATGTCTTATCGTTTGGCCAAAATCATATCGAAAACATTGGGATTTTAAAAGATCCTACCAAAAACAAAAAGGATTTGAAAAGATCCTATCAAACATGCTTTCTTTTATGTAATTCAATGAGTTTCTTCTTACTTGTTGATGTGTTGTGATCATTTTCAGAAAGTCATACCTCAAACATCCAAAACACAATCAGAGGAAATCAATCAAACTCAACCTCAACTCAAACAAGTTTGACAAGTTCAACAAATCAAACAAAATTGCCACTTTCAGAGAAATGGAGAAAACATCTTATATGTTGTGATCTTTAGTCCAACCCAATCAAGAAAACATCATGGAATGGTGTTATGCATTTCATAGGGAATGTGAAGATTTCATCCCTTCCATTCATATTCCATCGCCATCCATAGATATTTTAGCTCAACGAATTAAGAGTTTGCAACAAGAAATGAGAGACATGACTAGTCCTAACAACCATAGGGATTGGCTAGAAAAAATGATGAGGGAAGTGATAACCATGAGGGAATCATTATCATGCCAACATTCCTTCTCTTGTGAGAATATTCAAACATGCCAAACTTCATTCTCCAACAAAATCATTCCTACTTCACTTCAACCAACATTAGAGTTGGGTCAACCTTCTTTTTATTTCATCCCAACATATCACTCACATCGATCACATCAACCCAACATTAAAATCCCATTCAACCAAAGTCCAAATCAATCATATCTATCCACCATTTAATCATCCCCCGAAGTCACACAAGAGCAGTCCACGCCATCTCCATCCAATAACTTAATCTCCCAAGGGGTATCCATTGTACAAATCCAATCTAATCCAAGTCATGATTCAGAGAGTCATTCAAAATCCTTTCTCATTAGGCCAAAGTGTTGAAACCTTCCAAAAGTCTCCCATGCATATCCAAAATCCTTCCCCGTGTCAAGAGGATAAACTGAAATAAGAAGAAATCAGTCCTGAAACAAATCAAGATCAAGAACAAGCTCTTCCATCCTACCCAATTTTTGATCAAGATCCCACCGACCAAGAATCTTATGATGATCCCTTCATTTTTTTCTATTCCATTCATAATAACACCCTTTTATCTCAAGAGAAAGATGTTCTTTCAAGTCCCATCCAACATCCACCTCCTAAGAAAGATCAAGATATCCCTTTCATCCTTCCTAATAATCCCTTTCCAAGTCAATATTAAAGTATCCCTTTACCTTCATGTCCTAAACAAGATCCCATTATTTCTTCAGATCATGATCAAGATCCCTCCATCCCTTCATCTCCATATCACAATCCTCCATATCCCTCACAAGAATTCCACTCACAAAATAAACTTACCATTTGTCCTAGTCCCCCTCATGATCCCAAGGCCTCTACACAAGTTGTTCATGAACCCCTTATCAATGAAATTGTCAATCTAGATCATCATATACAGGGCAACTTGTCAACAATTATATGTGCACCATCATCAAATGCCAATGTAGTGACATAAACAAGCATAATACTAGAAAATATCACAATGAAAAGGCCAAAGTCTATCATCCAAGGAATGAACAACATCTCAATGACCGAAGTAGGATCAACAAGTCATGCAAATATTCCACTCATCATCAACACTACAGAATTTCCTCTCACTCCAATTGAGAAAGAATTAAATGATGAAAGATCAGATATATACACCTATGTGGAAACAATAACTGATTTGCATGATTATGAATTCCTATCTCTTCATAGCAACAGTGCATGAGACAGACAAATCTTATGACCATCTCCCATTTGTGGATGATGGCATTGCTTATGAAGATAAAGAAATAGATCTAAATTCCTTGAAAAGTCACTATGATAACAAGGCTTGCATGATATCAACCATCCCTAATTTTGATGAGGATATACATCTTTCTCGCATGCACCGACACTTGAAAGACTGTAGGCAAGAAGATCTACCACAACTGGATTGGTTTGAAAATAATGAGGCTCTAACAGAAACTATACATGAAATACACCCAACTGAGTCCTTGTATCCCATTGAAAAAGAACGGTTTATCCAACTCTTCAAACAAATACCAATGAACTATCTACACAAAATTCATACCGACCCAATAACAACATCCATCTTAAAAGATATTACATCTAAGGGTTGGGTTAGTTTAAATTGCATTGCATTGCATATATTCATGTCACCATTGCATAACATTTAGTTGCATATCATTATTTCTTTCTCATGTAGATGCATCAATAAAATAAGACAATTGTCTTAAGTCATTCAGTTGTCTACACTGAAAGGAGCGAAGGTTGTCTCATTTTCTAAATACTGGTACATGAAGTTTTTAGGAAGTCTTAGGTCATTCATCTTCAACGTCACCTTGTGATTGATATTTATCCATGGTTGTGTACAGGATTCACTGTTGAGTTTTGATACCCAAAATATATCAATTGCTATATATCTCCCACATTAATCATTTTCTCTAAGTCATTGTAGATACCTAGTTGGTCATGTGGCTAGTGAAAAATCCAAAATTTTGCTTCAACACCGCTATAATCATCATACCCAAGTAGGTTTCATTACTTACAAGTCAAGGCAAGAAAATAAAAGCAAAGATACTATGCCAAAAATCCATATCAAAGTATGAAGGCAAAAGAGCAATGATATATAACTGAAATATCATGCATACAAGTGCAATAAAAGCTTGACTAAGGGAACATGCAATTAACTCCATCAGGCCTATGGACGCTTGCTGGCAATGGAGCAATATTTGAGAGATTACAGTGTATAACCTCGTCAGGGCTATAGACGTCGAACTAGTAGCGAGGCTTTATCTAGGATGCTTTTGAAGTCAGAATAACTCACGTAGCTAGTCACATAGGGTTCCAAGGGTCTCTAATGGTTATAAGGGTCAGAATAAATCCAATTGGATACACATGGGCAAAAGAAGATCAAAGTTTCAAGAATTGATGGAGAAGTTTTTCGCGCCTCCATTCATAAATCTTGGTTTCATAGTGTGTTCAGTTGGATGGTCTAAGGTATTATGAGAATGAATTAAACTCCTCTCTTTGAAATGTTTCGCACCTTTAATCCAATTAGTACAGTTCAAAATGAAAGAAACACATAATCATCCTTGTTCAAATAGGAACTGCATCTTCATCATGCATCTTGCATTAACATAACTTGTGTAAAAAATTTATTGTCTCCATATGTATCACCCAGATCATCATGTCATCATAGGTCTGCATACTGGGTGCATCGCTAAAAAAATCCTAAAAATCATCAAAAATGTCATGAAAAAATCCTAAAAATTATATAGAGTCCTGAAAAAAAAAATCCTAAAAATAAAAAAATGATCTTGAAAATCAAAAAATCAAAATGCAGTACTGAAAATATAATATATTTTTAGATGCATATTGTTCATGGAGTTTGGGAGTTTTGTGTAGGTAGTTCATTGGTCTATGTTTGAAGAGTTGGATAAACCTTTCTTTTTCAATCACTAAAAATCATAAAAAATCATAAAAAAGCCTTAAAAAAATCCTAAAAATTAGAAAAAGCCCTGAAAAAATCCTTTAAAAATCATAAAAATGTCATGAAAAAATCTTTAAAATTAGAGTCCTGAAAAAAATCTTGAAAATTAGAAAATGATCCTAAAAATCAAAAAATCAAAATGCAGTACTGAAAATATAATATCTTTTTAGATGCATGTCGTTCACGGGGTCTGGGAGTTTTGTGTAGGTAGTTCATTGATCTGTGTTTGAAGGGTTGGATAAACCTTTCTTTTTCAATCACTAAAAATCCTAAAAATGTCATGAAAAAATCCTAAAAATCAGATAAAGTGTAAAAAAAATAAAATTCAATATCTAATAAATAAATAAATAAAATCTTTCAAAAATCCATAAAAAACCAAAAAAGGAAAAATCTTTAAAAAAAAATCCAAAAATACCAAATAAGCTTTGAAAAACCTAAAAATAAAAAAAACAATAAAAAAACACAAAAAAAATCCACGAATCACAATTCACAATAAATTATCCTTTGCAAACGACAAGCATTTCAATAGACACAAAATGCAAAACAAATCAAAACATTGAGCTTAACAAATCATGTATCAACAGATAAACTACCAAGCTAGTCTACAACCTGAATGCCTATTAGTTTTCAACATCCTTATCAAGCAACATGCCTTTACGGATACATCGTTTCTAAAACAGGCACTTATTAGATATCATGTCCTAACATATACAACTTTCCTACAATGGACATCCTATCAAACAATCATCCTATCAAGAAACACTTATCCTTGGCAAGAAGACCAATATGATTGTTGACTCGTTTGGTCAAGTTAGTCTTATCTTTTATTGATTTATCTTTATCAATTTATGTTGGATCATGTTCCTATGCTACTCAAGGATGTCCACGAGTGACTAGAGGAGTTGTGATGGACATAATCTTTTTCTTTGTTTGTTGTTTGTAGTGTGAATCAATGAAGTTTTGGGATAATAGCTCCAGTGGGTTTTTTTGATTAATATGTTCATTCGACAAGTATCCTATGCAAAAATTAAAGTCGGGGATGTCTATGCTTGTGACTACCGCACATACCTCGATCCCTGGTGCTATTCCCATAATGGAGAGGTTCACTCCTTGTCTGCTACGTGTTTGTTCTTTACAATAAGATATCTATACATCTTGGTTCCTTATACCCTGATGTACAAAGCTCCATTGATACATAATAAGGCTCAATGATGATAATGTGTTGCACTACAAATAAAGACACATGTTCATGATTTTATCATCAGTCTCATCATGTTGATTGTCTCTTAAAATCATTCTCTCGTCAAGCATCTTTTCTTGGATCAACATTTTTAATTCTTTCCAATCATTCTTTCATCTAACATGATCTCTCTCATCACTTAATTCCAATATTTTCATCTATAATTCTATCATTTCCTCATATCAACTATTCTATCTATTAATCAATTATTCCTCACCTTCATCATATTTCATTATTCATCCAATTTTGATCTATCATTTGTCTTATACAGGTTGTGTCCTTCCTGAAACCAAACACGATCATCTATCATTTGTCTTATATAGGATGTATCTTTTATGAAGCCAAACGTTTTGATAATTTTTGTCTTATAGAGGACGTGTCCTTCCTAAAACCAGACTTTATCTTTATCAGATCAATCCTACCAATCAAATCAATTTGATCAATCTTATCAAACCAATCAATCTACAAATCATTCTAACCATTTCTTATATCCAATCAAACTCATTCACATCATTAAGTTAACCATTCTCCCATCTTACATCTAACATTCTTCTTCTTTCAAAAGATCATTCATGCATTTAATGCACAAACAATCTCTCAAGGGGGCATTATACTATAATATCGCCATTGCATATATTGGGGTAGATTTATTTTTCCTTTTCTTTCAAACAATGTCTTTCTGACATTGTCTCAAAGAGGGGCAAATGTAGACACCTAAAAATGTCTCACTGATCATGTACTAATTATTCATCCTATTAGTTAAACAGTTCTTTAATTTTTTAATTAATCTAATTCTTTTGACTTAATCATTATCACCTTCAACATTACTAATCATTCGATTTCTATCCTTTAATTAATTAATCATTTAACCCTCTTTCAAATATTAATTAAATGCTAAATATTTATTTAATTACAATTTATTCCTTAATTAAACAATCTTTACTATTTAATTAATTCCATTTCTAATGATTAAATAATTTTATTTTTATTATTTAATTAATTAATCTTATTCCTCCAATTATCCAAATTCGAATTTCAACTCATTTCATCTAATTCCAATTTCCCAAATTCACATTTCACCAAATCTGAATTTCAATGAATTTCAATGAATCTCATGTGCATTTCAACATTAGAAAATCCAAAATTTAAATCCAAATTAAAATGAAATTGAATCAAAATCTCAATCTCCTACAACACATGTTGAAAACCATAATAGATTCATCAAATTAGTTAACTCAGTTAACTCTCCAATCTCCCCTTTTTACTCCAAATCACCTTTTGTGACTAATCAATCAATTCAGTCTTCTAATCAATCAATTCAGTTTTCTCTTCAATCAACTCAATCAACTGGCTAATCTATTCAGTCCATTATCTAATCAATCTAGTTGACTACTCAATCAATTGAGTTAACAAATCAATCTATCTTGTTAACAGATCAATCAAAAGCAATTATCTATCAATCAACACTTCAGTTCCAAATCTCCCCCCATCTCACTCAAAATCTATAAATGCAAGATCATTTTCTCAAGAGAATCTAGAATGACAGTCCTCAAAACAATTGTATATCTTATGTAGGAATTTCAGTGCAACACTTGAGAGCCAATCGATCAACAATTATGGAGAAGAGCAATGGAATTCATGATGCGTTTGAAGGGAGTTTTAAATTATTTCAATTGTTTAATTCTCTTGTTTTGCATTTTATTTCATTGATTTGTGTTTAAGGTTGCTAAATTAGTTAAGGATTTTGTGATTTGTCCTTTTAGTTTAATTAGTTATGTTTAACCTAACAGATTTTAAGCATGAAACAATTGTTAGACGATTTTTCTTATTTTGTTGAGAGTTTTGAATTTTGTGAATTTTGTGTGTTTGGAAAACAAAATAAAAAGTCATTTCCTTTGGGGAATAATAAATCTAAGAGTAAATTGGAAATTATTCACTCAGGTGTATTTGGTCTAGTGGATATTGAATCAATTGGAAGATCTAGATCTATTTTGTCTCCTTCATTGTTGACATTTCTAGATATACATGGTTATATTTTATAAGGCACAAATGTGATGTTTTCACTAAGTTTAAATAATTTAAGGCCCTAGTTGAAAAGCAAATAGATTGTAAAATCAAGGTTTTAAGAACGGATAATGGAGGAGAATACTGTTATAAGGAATTTGATGAATTTTGTAAGCATGCATGAATTGTAGGACAAAACACTACTCCTTACGTTGCACAATAGAATGGAGTGGCAAGGTTAAATCTAACAATAATAGAAAGAGCTAGAAGTATCTTAAGTGGTTCCAAGCTTGATAGATGCTTTTGGGTAGAAGTTGTAAGTACTGCTTGTTACTTGTTAAATAGATATCCTTGTAAGACTCTTGATACAACACCTTACGAAGTGTGGACGAGTAAGAAACCTTTTGTTTCACATTTAAGGGCATTTGGTTGTGAGGCTTATGTTCATGTGTCTAATTAAAAGTGAACTAAGTTGGATCCAAAATCCCAAAAGTGCATTTTCATTGGATATATTGATAATGTAAAAGGTTATAAGTCATGGAATCTTCTAACCAAGAAAATTATCTTTTCCGAAGATGTGATTTTCAAGGAACTTAGTGTTATTTCTGATCCTGAACAACCCCAAAAAAAAGATAAGTAAAAGAGAGTGCATTTTGAAATTAAGCATGAAAGTGCACCTCGAGAAGAAGAAAGAGATGGACATAAGAATGAGGATGAGGAAGAAGAAGACGAGGGTTCAAAAATAGCTACTAATCAAACTAAAGAACATGAAGAGGTTGAGAAAAATCAAGAACAACAAGAGCCCCATACTCCTATTCTTAGAAGGTCCACAAGACAACAAAATCCTATTGTCAAGTATATCCCACTAGATTTTTGTTGTATATTCTCTTTATTAAGTACTGATGATGAACCTAGATCCTATAAGGAAGCTATTTTAGTAGATGATTGTGATTCTTGGAAACAAGCCATGCTAGAGGAGATGATGGCATTAGAATCACGTGATACATGGGATCTTGTTTGTTTTCCCAAAGGAAGAATTGTCATTGGTTGTAAATGGGTCTACAAAAAGAAATTTGAAGCAGATGATAAATTGAAAAAGTACAAAGCTAGACCGGTAGCTAAGGGCTACTCCCAGAGAGAGGGAGTTGATTTTGGTGAGATTTTATCTCTTATTGCTAAATTATCCTCTATTAGACTGCTCTTATCCATTGTTGTTGCTAATGATCTTGAGATTGAGTAAATGGATGTTAAAACTGTTTTTTTGCATGAAAACTTGGAAGAGGAAATTTATATGCAAAAACCTAAAGGATTCGAGGTAAAAGGAAAGGAACATTTGGTTTGCAAGTTAAAATGATGTCTTTGTGGTTTAAAATAGTCTCCCCAAATGTAATATCAAAAAATTGATTCATTTGTAATGAATTAGGGTTTTGTTAGAAGCGAAGAAGATCATTGTGTATACATTAAATGTATTGATGATCATATTCTAATCTTGTATGTGGAAGATATGCTTATTATCAATAATTCTAAGACAATGGTTAGTGAGTTAAAAGGTAAACTTTCAAGGGTATTTGATGTGAAGGATTTAGGAGTTGCAAGGTATATACTTGGTATGAAAATCAAAAGAGATCTAGTAAACAAAAATATTTGGTTGTCACAGAGTAAGTATGTTGGCACTATCTTGAACAAATTTAGTATGCTAAATTGTAAAGCAGTAAGAATTCCTTTACAGGTTGGCACTTATCTTTCATTAGATAGGTTTCCTAAGAATGATGATCATTTAGAGTATATGTCTAATGTGTATTATGCTAGTATTGTAGGAAGTTTAATGTATGCAATGGTTTGCACTAGACCAAATATTTTGTAAGCAGTGGGAGTTTTAAGCAGGTTTATGTCTAACCCTAGCAGAGAACATTTGAATCATGTTAAAAGGGTGTTTAAATATTTGTGAAGAACTTCTAATAATTATTTAGAATATTCTAGGACTAACATATAGACATTTTCTCTATCTTTGTCATCACAAGCCTTTCAAGCAGTGAAAACCCTCCAATTCATTAAATCCCTTGTCCAAAAATCTATAAATGGGTCTCAACCCAAGCCATTGTTAATAGATAGAAGCCTCGCACAATGTTATGTTTCTAGTAGGAGCACTTACATATTATCATCCATCTTAAATCAGAGTCACTATAGGTTAGTGCGACAGGGGCTGGTGTTGTTGAGAATTTGTATATTTTTATTAATGTTTAATCAATCCTTATGCTTAATAAAAGTATTGTATCTATTTGTAAATATAGGTTAATTAAGTTTGGATTATGTATGCATGTTTACATCTACATGTGCACGTATTTTGCATGCCTAGTGGACCATTATCCCATTTTTTACTCATTTTCTTGTGTTTGTAACTTTTAGTTGTTTGTGAAATATAGTTCAATGCATCTAGGACCTATTTCTATATTTTTGTACATCTTGTGGTGCTTTTTCTTCATACCAAGATAACTTTTGTAATCAACACATGCGAAACATGTTTCAACATTCCTATAATAGTTCAACCTTTTTTGCTTTGAGTCTGTATCTTTTCAGGTCCATGAAACCAATCTTCATTTTTTTTATTTAATTATATTTTTTAAGGCTCTAATGTCATTTTTTTGCAAGGGAATTATCCTAATGGTGTATATGTCATCTTAACCTCATTTTGTTTTCATCCTAACATTGATTTGTATAGATTATCGTGAAGTTTTTTAGCTTTTATCATAAAATAATAAATTTATGGCCTATCTAGTCATATATGTGTTGGAATGGCTCGTTTACAAAAATGATCCCCAACATCATTTTTCATCACATTTTATAACTTTACTCTTTTTTTATAGATACTAATCTTTTAAGGTTTTATTATACCCAATGCCCTAGTTGACACACCTACGGAAAAACCTAATCAAATTGTCACAACCCTCCTTTATCACTTTTGGATTTAAAATACAATTCTATTATATTTTGGTTGAACTACTTAAAATGATTGAATAAATGTTATAAAAGAATAAAATGAACACACACACACACACACTTGGAAAATATAATTCAAAAGACATTATTTTTATTTATTTATTTTCCACTCCCAATTATGGCACATGTTGTAGGAAGAATAAGAAGCCTCTACAAGATTCTCCACCACCTTGCATGTAACTCCCCCACTAAGTTTAATCAATTTGCATGAAGTCCAATATTGGAAAAGAATCTCCTTTTTAATTAAATTTTCTAGATAGTGGAATGGAGAGATTTTTCTTATAAAATTGTATGCAAGTTTCAAAGAAGGGAGTTGATTATGTTTTGAAAAGAAATTCTCAGGTTTTCCTCTGGTAGTCTCATTTTGTTGCAGGATTTTTAAGTTGTTGTTTGAAGGATCTCTCTCAAGTTGCAAGGAAGGATCAAAGGATAGCTAGAGGATTCAACTTCGAGCTTTAGTAAACCAGGTTCTCTCCTTTTATCATATGAAGAATTTGTATTATCAAAATATATAGTTTCTAGATTCTTTGGTTGAATATAGTATTCTGAAGAAATCATTTCTCAATTTCTAGATAGGAAGAAAAATCTATTTTTGTTTTCTTTAAAGAAATGCAGTGATATGATTCCTTCTCTTTTTAAATACAAATGCAGATTTCTCTTACATATCTTATTTAATCTATTTAAAAGGTAGAAAATCAGATCTCTCTCTCTCTCTCTCTCTCTCTCTCTCTCTCTGTCTCTCTCTGTCTCTCTCTCTCTCTGTCTCTCTCTCTCTGTCTCTCTCTCTCTCTCTCTCTCTCTGTTTCTCTCTCTCTCTCTCTCTCTCTCTCTCTCTCTCTCTCTCTCTCTCCTCTCTCTCTCTCTCTCTCTCTCTCTCTCTGTGAATGAATAAATAAAATCTCTCTATGAATATTAGTTAAATAAAATCTCTCTGTGAAATGAGTTGAATAAAATCTCTCTGTGAATATTTGAATATTGGTTGAATCTCTGTGAATATTAGTTGAATCTCTGTGAATATTAGTTGAATAAACTCTCTCCCTATGAAATCTGGAAATAAACTTCCTCCCTGTGAAATCTGGAAATAAACTTCCTCCCTGTGAATGCTGGAATAAACTCTCTCTCTCTGTAAATATTAATCTCTTGTTTATTGAAAAATCAATCTAAAGCAATTACCTACCTTTGTTATCTATTTTATTCATGTTCTTATTTTCATAAATAAATATTCTTTTTGTTTATATCATTAAATAATTGGGAATGTAAACCATATATATATAAAAAAATTATTTCGAATGTTAAAATATATTAATGTTGCAAAGTGATTATAATGACACGGTCTACGAAAATAATTTTTGAATGAATAGCGGATGGCGTGTAGGGGAGGCGGTTAATGTAACCACCGGGGGGGGTACCCTCCACTACCCCTGCGGTCACTGTCACGACAGTGGCCATAGGGGAGTGGAGGGGCCCACGGTGTCCCCTCAACCCCACGGGACTGCGCATGCAGGACCACAGGGGTGATGGGACCCGTGGTCCCCAACCCCCCTATTTACTATTAAAACAAAAAAAAAAATCGCTTATTTTATTTTTTAGTTAGTTTTTTTTTTATATATTCTTTTTAAATTGCAATTTGGAATTTTTAGTAATTACTTTGGGTTGAATTTTAAGTTAATTGCTAATAACTATTTTAGTTTAAATTTTAAGTTTAATTGTTAATAATTGTAATTTAGGAAATGTTAATTCTTTTCTTAGTATAAATTTTAAGTTATTGATTTTAACTTAGATTTTTTTTTTTTAAATATTGGGGATTATTGTGTAGTAAATTAATTCATAATTAATTTATCCTTAGTAAATTTTATATTCGTAAATTATATTATATCAAATTCTTTTAATTAGAGTTATTCAATCCATTTAAGATCTATTGGGGCACTTAGTTGGCCTTTAACAATTAATTCACATTAATATGATTTGAATTGAATGCCTAAATTAATCACTATTTTTGGATTGCTTAATCATGCACGCAAGTTACACTATTCTTATATCATGCAAATTACTTATAGATTAACTACATTTATTGACGTTATCATCTCCATGCAAGTACACATGTAATTATTAATATGCAAGTTTTAATATGCAAGTTATATTTCAAGTTATGGTTTTTATTCTACGTAATTCATCAAGTAGTTATTTCAATCAATTAAAATCATGCATGTTTAATTAGTAATTGTTTTCAAGCATGATGTTTTCATAGCTTCTTAGTTAGAAAACTAAATAAAGGAAGATGGAAACCAAAACCTAGTAGCGTTCGGTATATACGGTGCCTCTAGGTCACGCTTACGGGTAATGCTGTCGTGTTGAACTACTGCACTTAACGCCTAATAAAGCTACATTAACGACATATGTGGCATCGTCCCTATAAATCATCGGGGAGTAATAAGGGACACTTGGAAGTTAAAATCCAAGGGGCGGGTAATCCCCCTTGGATCAATAATTTAATAAGATAATTCTAAAATGATCTTTCATCCGCTGAGTTAAATTATAGTAAACCCCTATAGGGATGTTGAGTGAAATGCTTTTATGAAAGTGATTTAATCTCAAAGATTTGTTGTCTATTGACAATTGGTCAAGGGTGACGCTTATGATAAGAATTAGGATCTAGTGTTTTTAGGCCACAAGCAATAGGCCATCTTGAGCCTTTGCTTAAGCACTACCTCCATGGGTAGCAACCACAAAGAAACTGTCTGGGACATTGACCCTAGAAAGGGTTGTGTACCCACTAATCAGTTTACATCAAACCATAGAGTAGAAAATAGAACTACATACTTTACGCCTTGATCCCATGCTGAAGCGGGTATGTAGGCAGTCTTGGGACGGAGTTGTCCCTCGTACTCAGGCATTCATGGGTGGGGTCTAGGCTTGGTATAGAAGGATTGAATAGAATCCTATTTTGAAAGATAATTAAAATGGACAAAAAAGTAATTCAATGCATACTCGGAAGGAATCCCGTATGGATTCGCTTGACTTCTCGAGGCTTTAAGCCAAATTCTGAGGCGAAATTCAAGCTTGTATTATGTTATTTAATTACTCCTAAGGACGGCGACCTCGGTGACCTCGGTGCACTTCTGTTAGAAGAGTGTAGTACTTAGTTAGTGGCTTAAGACCCGAATGGTCCCTATGAGTCTAAGTCTCTGGCCAGAGCACCTCCTATCCCGATTGGATAGATGCCTACCCCATATGGGTAGATGCCTATCCCGTATTGGATAGATGAAATATTATGTCCCGTATGGACAAATGCCTAACCTGTATGGTTAGATGCTCATCCCGGATGGATGAATGCCTAATCCAAATGGATGGATGCCCAGAGTATGCAATTGAATCAAACATAATGATTAAATTAAACAAAAAAAAAAGAATGGTCAATTTTGTCGAGTTAATTATGGTGGGTTATTACATAAATAACCTTTTTTTGAAACAACGACAATAATGTCAAAGATGCATCCATAACATGTTGCACTTGCACAACAATGTGCACATAAGGGTCATGTATAAAACATTGACACAAGGAAATTAATGGAATGAACAATCTCACCTTTGCTAAAAGCAAGGTGAAACCAACATAAGACTTAACAACCATGGGATAAATCCACCACAATGAACCAACCAAAGAGGATACAAGACCTAAATGTGATTGTGTATTAACCCATGATGCTAAAAATTAGCCTTAATATCATGCTTATTAACACTATCTTGTGTGAACTTATACCAACAATAAATCATGCATAATATCACCACAAGGTAGCAGCAATGAGGCATAATACAACAACACAAGAGCATCACATGATACGAGATTTATGTGGAAAAACTATTGCGGGAAGAAAATCCACCCAAAGGAGAGGCTAAGTTCACATTATTAACAAATAAATGTCATTACAATAGATTCACTTCCATTATCCTCTTTTCCTCCAACATGGCAACACCTATGTACCTGTGAACAACTTTCGCATGCTTCCGTCCTACCCTTGTTCTTGTAGAGAAACTCTACATCGAATTGTTCTTCCCTACTTTCCCATATAAAAAGTTATTTATATAGAATGACAAGAGATAAAAAACCACCAAACAAGGTACCCAATGAAATCTCTTCATTCCAAATATTACCAACCCTTGGGTTACCTCAGTGTAATGTGAATGGACGCCATATTTGGTTGCAATAATATCCCTCCAACTTGGGTGCCTAAACATGGAAGATAAATATTGCATTAAATGCAATAAATGATAGAAATACCAATAGGCACATTTTGCCTCTTCCAAGCACCTACTTGGAAAAGCCCAAAAGTTACTCATTTTTTCACTTCTTATTTCATTAATTATCCCATTATAGGCATCCACATGTAGGAAAAATAATAATAAATAATTATGTTCACGACCCACCTTTATTGCTACTAGTGGAACTCGTCACTCCTTATGAATGTATTACAAACCATACTGAGAATAAATAATAAAAAATATCTTCCCAATACACCCTAAGTTTCCTAGGAAACTTTCCAAGGATGTTGGAACCGCGTGATGACATTTAGACGATAGGAACCTTAATCCTCACATTCTCCTACTCAACATCATATAGTGCAAATACACCCATATGAATCACAAACAATGGAAAAAGAATCCCTTAGAAATCCATGTATCATATGAATCTCCACCATTCTCTCATGCTCCAATTGTAGAAGTTGATGATACAACCACAAGAGCCAAGAATCATCTACAAGCAAAACACTTGTTACACAAAAGAAATCAAGCAAAGAGTGTATGCTCTACTACAACTAGAGAATTATGTATTATTGCACAAAAAATCATTGGAGATACAATTAGAATGAACGAATCGGTCCTTTTAAATGATGAATGAAACCTTGTGTACAAGCCCTAATGCTAAAATTAGGAGAACTAAAGCAATGCAATGTAGGAGCTAAATTAAGCTCAACTACATCTAGAAAAGAAAACTCCAGATAACAAAAAACACCTAATTTTAGCTCAAAAGAAAAAGTAATAAAGGACCTAATTAATAAATAATTAGATAATTATCCTAATTACTCCAACAGCCCCCCTTAAGATTAACTGAGGGAGTAGCTAAAAAACCAATGATGAATGCAAAATGCATGTATGAATGAGTCTCAATAATGAAGGCATAATTAGGTACACATGTACAAACCAATACAAAGCAATTCAACTCTCACAAATGGAGAAAAGGAGAAAAACTAGTGGGACAAAATTCCTCTCCAAAAGAGAGATAGTAAAATAACAAGATGATGCATGGAGGACTCAATGATACCCCCAAGAACTACATACATCATGTATATACAATCAAGTATCCCTCCATATGAAAGAAAGAGAGAGACTGCATAGCCCCACCGTAATGTATAATGTTTGCATAAATGGTGGGTGCTCGAATAAAAAACATTGTCCAATGTCTACAAACAACATTTCTTCCCTTGGGAAGAAGATAAACCAAGTACAAATTCAATAATGCTTCCCATTCTATATAAGAATTGGTAGGAATCAAAATCCAAATGTAGGATGACGGTGTCTCTAAAATATGCTCACATGTCACCGAGACCTTGGAAGATGATGCCACGAACCAATCAGGTGTATACCCAATCACAATAGAAGGTGACAAACAAGGAACCACTAGAAACATATCTTGAACAAACTCTAGAGACAAATAAGATGTGATAATAGGTGCATCACAACCATCATAAAATAGGAGAGATAAACCCTCAAATGTATCTCCCAAATCTGAAATATGAGACTCCACAAACAATGAAGAAATGTTTGTCAAATAGGAATCCCAATCAAGAATAATAATAATTGAATTATCTCGCTTAACAGGAATAAGAGTCTCAATCAATGAAGTTATAGCAATTGTGTCTACAGTCAAAGAAGGAGCAACTTGAGATTTTAATGCACTCTCAAGCAAGAGTTAAAAATCATTATGTGAAAAATTAGGACATATTCCATGCCCACGTCGATTACTCCCACAATATTTACACCATAAACCTTATACATGATTCACTCCTCAAAATAATCTTCAAGAATGATACAAAAATGAAAACCCTAATACAAATAGAGACCTGATTTGCATCTAGCCCAAAAGAAAAAGATTGATATGCCTAAGTATCTAATGAAAATTCTATAAAAAAGAACCTAAGATCTGAATAGAGGACTCTGAGAGCTTTTTGACAATATTTTATTTTCAAAAAATGGAGTTTGGATGTGTAAGATATGACCCCGAAAGTGCAAGTTGAAGGCTGACTTTGCAGGCCTGGTATGGAAAATTGGTGCAAAATTTGATCAAACCACGGATTTTGATGAATTGATAAACATTTTTTTGGTTTTCGAGCCTCCTGAGTGCAATGGTGACCTTTGTTTTGTGCCAAAGTCACCAAATTTTTCAACTACCCCATATTTTTTCCTTGATTTTTCGTGCACTCATCCAATTTGACCAATTTTTCAATTGCTTGGATTTTGTTGAATTGGCAGATGATCTTAGGGTTTTTTGAAGCTGCAAACACAATGGCAACCTTAATTTGAGTCTAATAGGCACAAAAAATTCAGCACGGGTTAGATCCCTTAAGCATGTAGACATGAACTTGATAGATTTACTCTGATACCATGTAGAAGTTGATGATACAACCACAAGAGCTAAGAATATCAGGCAAACATTGTATGCTCTGTAACATAAATTTGTATTATTGCACAAAATAATGTTGTAAATACAATTGCAATAATGAATGAATCCTTATAAAGGATTGATGAAACCCTAGGTGCAAACCCTAATGCTAAAATTAGGAGAACTAAAGCAATGCAAAGAAGGTGCTAAATTAATCTCAACTACATCTAGAAAGGAAAACTTTAGACAAAAAAAACACCTAAATTTAGCTAAAGTAAAAAATTACAGAGGACCTAATTAATAAATAATTAGTTAATCTCGAAGAGAAAAAGAAAGATAATTATCCTAATTATTCCAACACCAACAAGATATTTACAAATTCAACAATGATAACTACCGTCAAGCAAAAAATTCCTCAGAACCTCCAATATGCCACCTAGTGAAGAAAAAGGAACAAGCTAACGTGAACCATATAAACTATCACTAAAACCTATACCTATATTTATATGAACACGAGCATCAAATTCAAATGATAGAAAGACTCTAAGTAATTGTCTTTGTCACATCACTTGGAATAGCAAGCATAACGAATTACAATTCTTCTGAGCTAACCACACCTTGAGCTGGGGTACACCAACATAGATAGAACTTCATGCATCAACATATCAACCTTGAACTGCAATCAAATCTCTTTACATCCATCCTCCTATCTCAATGCAACAATTATAATTAATGAAATAGTGTACAATAGTTTATGCATGAAAACTTGAAATTAAACCTATTTCACAACAATCACACTTGGAAGGAGAATGAACTCGATAGGCTCAACCTCTAACTTACCAAGAAAGGGTTGAGAACGAGGTAAATTCAATACTCCTTGATTGAGTTGAAAATGATCTATGAAAAGGTATGAATTGGATGTAAAGATCTAGGGCCGATGATGTAAATTTGATGTGAATTGACATGCACAGGCAGTCTCAAATTAGACATACAAACATAAAGTATAGATCTAGAAAGGGGATAGGAACTTGCAATTTGAAGCCTAAACACTAACACACAAGATAACGGTGCTCGAGGTGCCACTGTCTAAGAAAAATTCCCTTGTGTTGGAGTCTCGGATGTAAACAACAAATATGTTTTCAGGATAGAGATGCCATGATAAGTGTTTCCCTAAAGTTTCATCAGAAAAGTATAAGACAATGGTGCTTGGAGCGACCTTGTCCTCCAATTTCTGTGTCTGCAAAAGCTGGTTCTGGGTGTCTCTATCTTCTCTTCTCGAATCTATATTTGTTGTCTCTAGATCCCGTCACCTATACATACAAAGGAGTAAAATGGTGTTGTTTGATAGTTTTTTCTTAGGTCAAACCCCAGGTTTGGAATGAATCCTGTAATTTAATTGAAATTGAAATGTAAAGTGTGCCTTAAAAGGGTAATACTAGATTTGAAATTGGAATGCTTGAATGGAAATATTTGATAGAAATGATTATACCTTCAATTGATTGTGGAATTATTTTAGGATAAGTCCTCTACATGTTGATGCAATAACATGATAAATCATCAAAAAATTCATCATGTAATCATCAAGAATTTACATAATTTAAGATGACTTGATGTAGTTTACTACTCTTTAAAAGATTTTTTCTCAGACTGGAATGATTGCTCTTGGAATGAAAATTGTACATGATAATAGAGGATGATGAAGTGACAAGAGGGGTTTTATTATGGGGAGACAAATTTTAGATGGGGTGGTGGTTGCTATTGAAGCTATTCATTCTATGACGGTGTGTAAGGAAAAATCCATATTTATCAAACTAGATATGGTCAAAGCATATGACAGGGTTAAATGTTAGTTATTGCTAATAATTCTCACAGCCTTTGGATTTAGTAATGAGTGGTTCAATTGGATGATGATTTGTGTTACTTCTTCATCCTTCTTAGTTATTATCAACTATGAGCCTTTTGAGTTAATTGGAGCTTTTAAGGGCCTTCGCCAAGGGGATCCTTATCTCCCTATTTGTTTATACTAATAATGAAGTGCTTGGGTATATTTTATTAAGTCTCAGGTTTCCCAAGGTTCGATTCAAGGCTAGATCAGGGGTAAAGCAATCCCATTTACAATTTGTGGATGATACTGCTTTTATGGGGGTTGCATGTCTTCATGAAGCTAAATCTTTCAAACAGATGCTGGACATATATTTAGTTGCTTTGGGCCAAAAATTCAACGAGCACAAATATTCTTTCTATTTTTTTTAACACTAGAGTCTATTCAAAGAAGGATTACCAATATTTTGAGGTTTCAAATTGGTTCTCTTCACTTTGTTTATCTTGACATTCCCCCAGTTGTTGGTAGGCAACTTAGGTCTTATTAGTAGGAATCATTGGATAAGTTGCATTGGAAGGTTAATCACTTAACTCATCGATGGTTTTTCACTACCGCTTGGGTTACTCCTTCAATCTGTGATCTAGGCTCTTCCTCTTTACAATTTTTTTTTTTGTTTTTTTTGTTGTTATTTTATTTTCAAGTGGCTCCTTCATATTTCCTCGAGGAATTTGATGCTCTCACGCGCCAATTACTTTGTAGTGGTATTTTTATTGCTTCTAAGTGGAGCTTAGTTAAGTGAGAGCTTGTGTGTTGGCCAAAGAAGAGGGAGGGTTTGGTCTTCAATCAATTATTCTTAATGGGCAAGTCCTAGCAACCGAATTATATTGGCATTGGTGCATTAGCCAGGATTAGGTTTGGGCTTGCAATTTAATATATGTAGGTATTTACCTAGGGGTTAACATTTTGGATGTTCTTCATTGTTAAATGGAGTGAAAAGGATTTATGATTTGACATGCTCTAAAGAATGAGGCTGAACTTATTGAATAAGGGAATTTCTTGATTTGTAATGAGGAATCAGAAGCTCATTTTTGACTTGATTCATGGGAAGAAAATCCTCTATTCATTTCAATGTATCCACACTTGAAACCCCTATGTGATATTTTTACTACAGCTAGTTGGAATACTATGGAAAATTATAAGACTGTTTAGAATTTAGGAGAAGTTGTTGGTTGCAGATGATAGGAACCCTGTGAATGGCTGCCAAGTTGGTCGAAGGAGGCTAGGCAAGAATTTTCTAAACTTCTTGCTTCTTGAGAGTGCAATTATTTTCTAGGGAAGGATACTCTAGTTTGGGTAGGGATTTGGCTGGTAAGCACTTTATAGCTTTGAGATGCTTGGAGCTTGATAGACAACTATTTGGGAGTATAGGGGTTCTTGGTGGAAATAGGTGTGAAACAATTTTTTTTTGGCCCAATTGCAACTTTTTTATGTGGCTGGTGGTTTTGATAGATGTCTTACCTGAGATAATTTATGCAAGTGGGGCTTCAATGGTCCTTCTATGCATGTGTTTTGTTGCAGGAGTGAAGAGTGTATTCCTCATATATTTCTTTTAGTGTTCTTTCTCTAGGGAGATCTGACACCTCTAGTGGGGAGTTTGGAAGTAGATATGTTGGTATGTCTCCTTTTTGGTTGAGTTTTGGGATCGTTGGGGTAAGCCTCCAATTAAGACTTCTTTTCTTCAGGTTTCCTGGGTTCTTGGACCCACTTTAATTATTTGGCATGTCTGGTTGGAAAGAAATTGATGGATGTTTTAAGATGCTAGAATGATTGTTCAATATTTGTGGTGGAGAATTATTCACGCTCTTCATGATATTGTCTTGACAAAGTGTGATCTTACTGGAGATATGGACCTTGGAGATGATGCAATTTACAATTGGTTCAATTTTCTTGTTTAGAGAGTTGATCTTTCTGTTCAAGTGGGTTGTAGGCAAGCTCAAAGGAATAGGTGTAGGAAACCTTTGCAGAAGATTAATTAGATGAGTTGATGACACCCTCCTCCTCAAGGGGTTTGAAGATAAATACTTATGGTTCTTCTAGGGAGAACCCTGATCATGTTGGTATTGGTGGTGTATGACATGATAGATTTGGTCTTCTACAATTTATATTTTCAATTTATAAAGGTTTATATACAAATAATTACATGGAGGCTCTTGCCATTTTGTATGCCATGGATAGAGGTTGTGTTCTTAGCTAGAAAAGAGTTATTTGTGAATCTGATTCACAAGTAGTGGTGACTTTGTTGAATGAGAAGCGATTTGATGATGTTAATTGGCACTTAGCCTTGGTTATTGGATAGATTTTAAGGTTGGTTAGTTCTTTAGAATTTGTTTCTTTTACTCACATTCCTAGGGAACATAATGGAGTAGTAGATTGTTTTCCCAAATGAACTTTTGATCAAAGGGAAGGGTGAAATATTGTGGATAGGCAACAATTATCTTTGGAATTGTCTCACATGTTGGAGCAGTTAGTTGATACATATAGAATTGTCTAATGTTCTATTCTTTGTTGGGCTTTTGACCCTTCTTACTTTATAATTCTCTTTGTGTTGAATAAATTTTTACCCCTCTTTTAGTTAGAAAACATAAGAAACTGAGATTAACATAATTAATAACAATAATAAACAAATTGTTTTTGATCACTCATAGCCGAAGTAGTATTCTCTTTTGACTGGGGCTATGAACTAGTGAGACCATATTTTTTAGGGGCCTCATCCTCATGTATTTGCTTTTGAATTAATTTTTACCCCACTTATAGTTAGAAAATATAAGAAACGGAGATTAACATATAATTAATAATAATATAAACATTTTTTTTAATCAATCATAGTTGAAGCAGTATTAACTTTTGATTGGAGCTATGAACCAATGAGACCACATTATTAAGAGGCCTCATTCTCATGTTTTTTTGGTAATAAAACCCTTATATCTCATTGTGTCATCATCTCTTCCATGCCCAGGCATCACCTTATCTCTCCATTACTTATGTATGGGACACATGAGCCTTGAGTAGATGCGAACCCAAGACCTCCCATGTAGGAGGCTCGTAGCTAACTACTATGTTGTGAGGTCATTCCCTAACAATATTAACAAATTTTACATCTATTAATTTAGAATTTATAAAAAAATAACAATATTTTTCAAAATAAAAGACAATGAATAATTATATTTTTAATTCTATTTTATATTTATTTGTTTCGTAGATTAATCAAGAAACACTGCATATGTAAATTCTAACATCTTTCATCAATCTAAAATTAAATACATTGACCCGTTCATGGGTTCTCAAGGGCTCATCCTTCGACTTCGGTGGTTAGGCGAGATGAGGAGGTGTGGACCAAGTCAGAGCAGAGCTGGATCAAGATAAACTTTTATGGGGTGTCAAGAGGTAACCCAGGCATCTCAGGTTTGGGATGTGTAGCTCATGACAAGGAGGAGGAGATCCTTTTCAAAGGTGTGCAGAGATTGCAAGATGGGACTAATAATGAAGTGGAGGTATAGGCCACTCTATTAGCAATATAATTGGGTTCTAACATGAATATTCTGAGAGTGCATTTAGAGGGAGACTCTAAAGTGGTGGTGGATACAATTGCAAAAGGTGTATCCCTGAGCTGGAGATTAAATAAATTTATATCTATTATTTGTTCAAAACTAAATATTTTCTAGGACTTTCAAATTACTCACATTAGAAGGGGGAATGCGGTGGCAGATGCGTTATCCAATGTGGCATGTGCATTGGATAAATGTGTGACAAGGTGGTGGGGAGGTAATGATGCCATTGTCCAGTGGCATGCTTAATCGGCCTGTATGGGTCAATACATGTTAGTTAATGCAAAGTATGTGAGGAGGAAACTTAGTTCTCTATCTGAGCACTTAGGTTGGCTTGGATGATATTGGCAATTAATCTCGATATTTTTCCACAGTGGCGATGGGGCTTGTGGTGAATGCATTAATGGAGGTAATGGGAAAAAGTGTTTTTTCTGCTGCGTTTGATGGTAGTTTTTTGGTCTGCAAGCGTGGTTTCTATGGGAAAAGAAAGGTGCTTAGTCTGACAATGCAATGGAGGCAAATTTTATGCTGGAAACAACTAAACTATTGACTGCATTTTTGGGGCCATTTTCGGTGACACGATTGAAGAACATGTTTCTTTCGTTAGACCCTTGTTGCTAAGGAGTGTGCAGTTGGTTCTAGACAAAGATGTGGAGATAATTGGACACCGTTATCGCACAAGGGCAGATGTTTACTCTCTTATCATGGTGTGGGGGATCGAATTGGACTCCTAATGTGTAGAAGTTCAAAGGGTGATGCAGGCAATTGTACCAACAGACTATCTCGACAATTTGGAATCACTGTTGGAGTGGGCTATACCAGGTCGAGGGTTCGAGGTCTCTGAAGGAATTTTAGAATTCCTTCCTAATCTCAGAGGTAGGTACATTTTGTTTCTCATGAGGCGGTAAGCGATGAAGGCCAGGTTCAGAGAGATGGCGAGGAGAGGATGGGAGGCCTTAAAAATGTTTGCTTGGATTATGGAATTGGAGGAGGTGATTAGGCAGGCAGGCTCGAGAGGTTATAGGGGACGAGAATGTGAGAGGCTGAAGGCTATGCCCGAGGAACAAATGCATGAAGGCGGAGAGGGAGAACAAGAATGCTACCTTGGCAATCACTCTAAGTAGTTTTTTGTAATTTGTTTTTGGTTGTGTGTCATTGTTGGGGAGATGATTCCTTTTCATGTTTAGTGGACTATGTTTTTTGTTTCAGGCTCTATTTCAATTATATGTTTTTGTTATTCGATATATTAGATTATTTGGGGTCGGTATGAAGTTTTGTACCCAAGTGGGTGGTTTTGTATGTGAGAGTGGTATGGAGGAGGGATGGTTTGGTGGTTTTGGACAAAAGTTGTTTCTTTTTGAAGATGTTATTTCCTTTCTATATTAATAAAATCCTATATTATTGATCAAAAAATAAATTAAATACATTCGTATTTAGATATAATTATTAAATTACATCATATTCAGAGCTTTAATTCTCATTTGGTATTGCCTTTTTTTGCAACATAATTCTTCTTTTATCTTAACTTTTAACCATCATCTAGAAGCAAAATTTTGAAAGTAGTTTAACAAATTTCAAATGATTTAATAAGATGTCACAATAATAACAATAATAATGACAACTAATTATTCTAACAACAATACTTTAAATCATATATTTTTAATGTATCATTTTATTTTGTGTCCCACCATATATTTTTTTGTTATTTTTTAATTTAGAATATTTTCCACAACATTACGAAAAGAAAAATAAATTAATTAGATGAGATCAAGATAAATATTAATTCAGTTAGATTTCATTTTCACCATGGTTGTCAATATGCACTCTAACTACTTTTATTTTCTCTTTTTCATCCATTTAAATGCATTTATTTATTAAACATCACTTTGACCTTCTTTATTGACTTAGTTAGATTTCATTTTCACCACCACAATCATAGGTAGTTGTAGATATACATATTTATTTATTAAACATCACTTTGACCTTCTTTATTGACTTAGTTAGATTTCATTTTCACCACCACAATCATAGCAGTTGTAGATATACTTTCTAATCACTTTTATTTTTTCTCTTTCACTCATTTAAATGTCTAAATATCACTTTCACCTTTTTTATTTGTAAATTTACAACACTCACTCGTGCGAGCGTCGGTAGGAAAGAGTGGAGGCGAGAAAACCTTCGGCCTTGCCCGGGACTAAAGTCTAGAAAAATCCTACAACTATAATATGTAAGAACAAGATTTTTGAAAATTACAATAGCACCCTAGGCTAAGAGTGATCAGGGTGGGAAGATATTTTTATTTATTTATAAATATTTGTTTAAATAATTAGTAATGATTAAATTAAAGTATTAGATTTAAACTACAAATTAATAATAAATATTATTTTATTCTATCTAATATTATATAATAATTTATAAATAATTAACATTGTTTTATAATTGTAGAAATAGATTTAAGTTATTAATTTAATATTATATGATAAATAATAAATTTATTTAATATTATTCTATAATTATTTATTTATAAATTTAATAGTATGTTATAAATTAATAATAACAATTAGTTTCAGTATCTAAAGGTTCACTTAGAAGGAGATTCCAAAGTTGTTGTTGATGCAATCTCGAAGGGCTCCTCTCAAATTGGTGTATCAGTAAATTTATTTCAATCATCTACTCAAAGTTATGGGCCTTTCAAGATTTTTGAATTTTGCATATTAGAAGGGCAAGCAATGGGGTGGCGATTTTTTGTCCAATGTGTCTTGTGAGTTGGACCCTTCTGCAACCCAGTGGTGGGCAAGTGCAGGCGAGCAGATACATTTGACTGCTTAGTTAGCATCCATTGGCTTTGGTCTTAATGGATGAAGTGATGTTAGGAGTACTAGATACCGTGTTTCGTATTAACTTAGTATGTTTGAAGAAACTACAAACAAATTTTATGGTTTAATCACTTCTACGATTATTCAGATTGAGCTCTGATCAAAGAGTATCTGATAAATAATCGTATACACCTAAAAATGGTCTGAATATAGTTAATTAAATACACAGTTATTTGATTAATTCCCCTTCCCAATTAATTGAATTCATAAGCAATTTAATTAATTTCTCTTTTCATCTACTAGTAAATAAATCTACATGATTTATTTATATAATTCATTTCATATCCCCCTCTGAATAATTAATTCTAAATTAATTAATGTCCCCCCATATAAATCAATTCTTCTAAAAATTGATTTATATACACCTAAAAATAAATAATTGTATCTGATAAATAATTGTATACACCTAAAATTGGTCTAAAGATAGTTAATTAAATACACAGTTATTTGATTAATTCCCCTTCCCAATTAATTGAATTCATAAGCAATTTAATTAATTTCTCTATTCATCTACTAGTAAATAAATCTACATGATTTATTTATATAGTTCATTTCATATCCCCCTTTGAATAATTAATTCTAAATTAATTAATGTCCCCCCATATAAATCAATTCTTCTAATCCCTAATTAAGATTAACAAACTCAAGTTTGTTGAGATTAATTATCTTTTTTCTAATTATTTGAATTTTTAAATTCAAATTACTCACATGCCTCCTAACTTCTGACCACCTAACCTAACCATCCCCTAACCTAACCCATTCCATCTAATCCTGGGTTTAACTAACCCTATCCTGTCTTGCACATCCTAACCTCCTTATTCTAACCTCCTATGGTGTGGATATTCTCCCCTTGAGACACATGGCACTTTTGCCACATGTCTCCTCCCTTGGATACTTTCCCTCTCACGAGCAAGGCTCCTTGACACTTGTCACCATAGAGATGACAAGTGTCCCTTCCTACAACCTCTTCTACAACTTCCTCAATCTTGGCCCTTGATATCTTCAGATCAGATCTGAATAGTCGATTCCTACCACCTCAGCTTTGGCCTTGGAATTCCTATAAATATCCCCCATTTTGGAGCAATAAGGATCCCTCGCATTCATATTTTTAACATCATTACTATAGGCAATTTGCATTTCAATCATCTAGTAATTAGCATTTTGGATTAATCATAGCATGTTAATCTGGTTTCTTAGATCATGCATTTCATATCATTTTCATAATCAATCATGATCAAGTAGTTACTCAACTCTTGAGTTGCCACTTTGGAGGTCATTGCTCCGTTGAGAGCCAACCAATCCAACACCTTCAAGGTCCTCAAGAATAGAGGAAAATGGGATATTTCAAGGAAGGCTTATGGTTTGCATCTTTAATTTAATTTTCAATTAAGCTTTCCATTATGTTTTATTGTCTCATTATATGTGTATGCCTTTCTTATATACCACATTTTTAGCATCACATTAATTGGCGCCCACCGTGGGGCCTAGTCCCTTTGATCTTTAACAAGTTTGCTTGCAGGAAATTTCATTGACAGGTTAATTAGCTCTTTCAGAGTGCAGATTAGCTCTCTTGGGCTCCCAAATCGCATTCTTGGTCTCTATTGTGGCATTCTGGCATCTCAAATGGCATTTTTGGGAGACTTCTCAACTATATTTTTCATATTTTTCTGTACTTTAGCGCTTTTAGTCTATACTTTAGCTTTTTTGGTATGTATTGTGGCATTTTTGGTACATTTGTCAACGTTTTCAGTCTGTTTGACAATGTTTCTGGTGTGCATAACAACATTTCTAGTGTGTAGAGTAGTGTTCTTGGCACATATGATGGCATTCTTGGTCAATTTGATGGATTTTTCAGTTTTTTATTGATTTTGCAAATATTGTATGTTGCATTCCTTATTTCTACTTCTAGACTATCATTTTCCCGAACCTAATTTGCAGATTATTGGTTTTGCAGGTACTTATTTCGCTATGAAAGACTAGAGTCAAACTATTTCGCCATCAAAAAATGCAATATAAATTACTAACTTTGTTTGCAACTACGGGATTTTGCACTTAGTTTTGTTAAATTAGGCACATAGACTAATTACAATGTAAATGAACAAACACGTCTTATATGTTTTTATGATAGGCGAGTATGCTCTCACCTTTCTTAGGTGATCATAAAGCCAGAATCATCCTTTGCTTTCAATAGTGCATATCTTTAGCAGGCCTACCCTCCCAAGGAGCTAATAACTCTAAGCCATTAAGGTCGGTGAGAGGGGAACGACTAACACTAATTACTCCAACCCACTATAAAATAAATGTGATTTGATGAAAATCAAGTCAACGACAGTGCTCGGGAGTAGCTCTCCTCCGTACCTTCAAGTATATCAAACCTTGGTTTTCAAGGTTAGGAGACCTCTTAATTGAGTTTATACCCCAACACATCGAACGAATCCCTTACTAGTTCCAATTAAATTAGAAGCTACCCGGTTTATCTCTGAACATTATTAAATTCTTAGTGCATGGAGGGGGAAGAATCTCTCCTTAAGATACTCACCATATGTCCCTCTTGAGCGTATGTGCAAACTCCCCTTTTGAGACCTTATTGCTAGGCTCATAATGGGACTCCACTAGCTCTTGCAAAGGCAAAAACATGGGCGTCCTTTAGGGGGTGACAAGGTTGTGTGAGTTGATAGGGTACCGAGTTTTAGGCTAAGAACTAATAATGAAGCCAATCTCCTTAGGATAAACTGATTGATGTGTTTTCAATTGTTCAAAACCCATGAAAACTTAGGCTTTCTTTAAAGCTTCTTGAACATACACTTTGTGTCCTTTGGGACAAAAATACAATCTGATTTATGTGTTTGTACATCAAGTCAAGATCTCATCCATTGAAATACAACAAACATTGAAAACTCAAACTTCAAATTATCAAATTCAAAAGTTTCACAATAGGTTATCTCTTTTGGTCCAAACAGTCGCATCTATGGTCCAAACAATCACATATACAGTCCAAAAAATAGCTCTTTCGGTCCAAATAGTCGCATCTACGGTCCAAACAGTCGCATATATAGTCCAAAAAGTTGCACCTACAGTCCAAACAATCACATTTTTAGTCCAAACGTCAGCTCTCTTGGTGTGAATGTTAACTTTCTCATATTTCAACATTAACTCTCCAATGATGAGCAAATTAGAGTTTTTGGTCTAAACAACAGAGTTCTTGGTCTAAACAGTAGAGTTCCTGGTCTAAACAACAAATTTCTTAGTCTAAACAGTAGCTCTCTTGGTTTAAAGGTCAGCTCCCTTGGTCTAATCAACAACTCTTTTGAGTTGAATGTCAAATTGCTCATGTTGCAGCATTAGATCGTCTAGTTGGTACTTGTTAGGTCTAAATATCAGTTCTTTGAGTCTGAAAATCACAAAGTTGGATCAAAATTGCAATCTCCTAAGTTCAAACACTTAATTTGCTAAGTCTACACATCATTATTTTGAACTTTAAAGTCACTGCATTGCAGAACAACGTTTCTAGTCTGTTTCTCAATGTTTTTGGTTTGTCTGTCAGTGTTTATGGTCTATTTCTCAGTGTTTATGGTTTGTTTATTAGTGTTTTTGGTCAGTCTATCAATGTTTCTGGTTAATATAGCAGCGTTTCTAGTCTGTTTCTCAGCATTTATGGTCAGTATAGCAGAGTTCCTAGTCATTTTGTCAACGTTTTTGGTAAACTACATCAAAATCAGAAAACAAAAATAACCCATTTCTCAAAAAGTCAAACATGGAGACTAGGTCATCTTCTTGGGTCATTCAATTAGGTTATCTTATGTCAAAAACAGATTCAAGAGCAAGACACACTAAGGTTCTGAAGTATTCACCTCAAACAAGTTTAAAGATCTAACACCTTAAAGCGCAACATCACGTTTTCTTTGATAAACTGATCGTTCAAACATAGTTTCTCATCAGGATCTATCATCCTTTATCACGAAACTACAACGCTTAATCAGAATAACCTCGTTCTTTATCATAGGGAATATCGTTCTTATTGAACTTGGTCATTTCAAAAATCACAAAATTTGCACTCCAAAACTAAGATCGAAAAAAACTTGAGAACAAACAAATACTTGAAAAGATCATTTCCTCAACAATTGATCACTTATTGAGACACATTACTCAAGATTTAAATCTCACAAAACATTCAAAACACGTGTATGCTCGTTCTAACCAGGGCTCAGAGATGAAAGATTGCAGAAGAAAAAATAGAAACATTTGAAATAATTGAAGACTAGAGAAACATGGAACACGAAGATGAAATACAAGTTGAAGAGGAAATAACAGAACAACATGTCAGAGACATCAAAAAAGATCATCAATTCGATAAATTTATGCAGAAATAATTGGAAGGAGAAAAAGAAAAATATTTCCTAATGTTAGCAAAATCTGGTGCTACACTCCCCCAATATTTTGATGTGAACAAATTGACACAAAAGAAAAGTGACCCCCCCTCAATAACAAACTACATGAGGATATTTTTGGTCTCAAATTCAATGACACATCAATCCCTAGTAACACCAGACCCAATGAGGAAACTTACATTCCCAAAATGGACGAAGTAGAAACTCTAAATAACGTTCAATCCAATGAGGATACAAGAAGGGGTAGAGGTGATACAAGAAGAGATCAAGATCCTCCTAGAATGCAAAATAATGGTTATACACGAACAAATCATGTTGATAATCCTATCACAATTTTCACACAACAAATAGAAACACTGCAAACACAAATTCAAGATATGCAAAGAGGGAATGTTAGAAGATACTCACTTCAAGAAATTTGTCCTTATCCATTCGACAGAAACCTAAACATTGATACCATTTCCTATAGGTTTTGAAACTCCTAGATACAAAAAATATGATGGAAGCACTGACCCCCAGGATCATATGCAATAATTTTGCACAATGAGTATGGAGTTTGCACATGAGGATACCTACTTGATGAGATTATTTCCAAGAAGCTTAACTAGACTATCTATGGAATGGTTCTCCAAACTTACACCTGGAATCAGATCATTCTCAAAATTGGTGGATAAGTTCGTTTCACAATACTCTTACAACATACAACATGAAGTAACAATTCTAGACCTATGTAACGCCAAACAAAAGAGTGAAGAACCTTTCATGACATTTTTACAGAGATAGAGACAGTTAGCTTCACGATATCCTCGTACAATGCCAACGTATGAAAAAATGGACATATTCATCGACAACCTAAATGATCAAATGAGTTATCATCTAAAAATGCAAGGACATCAAAGTTTTGGAAAGATGATTGATAATGGAATCAGAATGGAGGAAGCCATGATAAAGAAGGGTGAGTTGAAAATATACAAAGGAGTTCACCCTCCTAACAACACTAAATGATAAGCCAAAGTTTTGGAATAGAAATCATAATGTCGTCAATGATGGGATAGTGGATAACAACAATGTGAAACCAAAGTAACTAGTTTTTAATTTATCCAATCACTCAGCAACGGTTCATTAAAACAACAATCACCAAAAAGCAACTATCAAAAATTTCTTTCAAAGGCAATTTACAAACATTGGTGAACCCCTTGGATCGGCATTAAAACGCTTATCAAAAAAAAATTGATTACTTTACCAGAATAAAGAAACTTTGAACCCAAGGTAAAACCTGTTTGGTGGAATGACAACCATTATTGTGCTCCAAACAAATGCTTGTCAATGATTAAAATATGTCATCCAAGATTTGATTGATAATGGAATAATAATTATGGATGGACATACAACAAACAAATCTCACACAACTTTCAAAACTATGCTTCCTAACTATGAGAAGGATGAATCATCAACAGGGCGGAATGGTAAAGGTAAAGCAAAGGTAAACTATGCTCATGCATATGACAATTTGGTAAATGTGATTGTGGTTAAAGAGAAACAACATCAAGAACCCACTCATGTCATCACACGAAGCAAAGATAAAGTGGTTTTGCCAGGTCATACAACTAACACGTCATCCACTACCAAACAGGACAATCTAGTGGATCAATTACAAAAAACACCCCCACAAATATCCATCTTAGAACTTTTAAAGCTTTCACCTACATACAAATAAATTCTAGAAAGAGCATTAATCGATACAACTGTTGTAGACACTTAAAAATAATTATTTTTAATTCCTCACATAATTAATTAATTAATTATGCTAATTAAAATTCTTCTCAATATTAATTAAATATAATTAATATTGTCACTATAGCATATGATTTATTTAATAAATCAATCCCTTTCTTTATTCTTCTAAAAAATCAAATCCTCACAAATCTTCCTCTTAGCTAATTAATTTCAATTAATTAGTTAACCTACATGATTCCTACAAATCATCTTCTTGATTCATCATTAACCTAATAAATTCTTCTAGAAACTCTCTAAACTCACTTAACATTATTTTTTATTCCCTCCACTCATTCTCTCTCCTAATCAAATTCTCCTACAAATATAAATCCCACCTAACATTTCCTCTAATCCCCCTCCTAATGAGTCGTTAATGGCTAATCATCATGATTAGCCACAAAGTCAACTCTTTGTCCTTTCATCCAACCACTAGTTTTAAATGCTCTTTTTCTAGATGAATGTAAGATTTTCGAAATCTCACATTCCTCTAGGCATTTCCCTCTCCCAAGGAATTTTTAATTCCTTTTTATTCTTCTAATCCCCATAATATCCATTTTTGGAGAATTTTTAATTCCTCCAATGCATCTTGTAGAGTGTGGAGATACGAAATACCTTTAAAGCATATTTCTTGGTCTCCACACCCTCTCTTGGAGTTTGTGTGAGCTCACAAGTAAATCTTAGCCCTTCATCTTGAATTCATCCTAGCCATCCATTTTCCTCTCCTCTTCCTATAAAATAGGGTTCCATCCCTTCATTCAGGACATCTTGAAATCCAGTAAGCTTATGCTGCCCTTTTGAGCCCAGTAAATCATCTTGGCAACTTGATCATCTCATCCTTATCATTCATCCTAATCATTTGTGCACAATATTGGAGAGCCATCCACATCCAACAATCAAAGGAGCGCATCAAGTGGAGCATTATCAAGGGGCGCCTTCACTTCATCAAGCTCAATCCGAAGGAGAAGGTAAAATAGCAAAGTGAAATGGTCTTTTAATGATATTTTAGCATTCTGCATGTTTATTTCATTATGTTTTGATCAGTTTACCTTTCAAATCTGTTTTTCCCTCTTCATTTTGGCACGTCCGGTGGGACCCACGTCCCTAAGAACTAATGTTGTTATTTTTTTAGGTTTTTTTGTGAGTTGTGAGACTCAAGTTCTAGAATAGTGTGATTGCAGAAAAAAAAATTATCTTTTTCGCAAGTTTCAGAATAGCGGCTCTGCATTTCTGCGCAACAACTCCTCCTTATTCTTTTACTTTTCTATTTTTTGTTTATTTGTTGTTTCTGTTTCAGCACGATAGCTCTGTTATCTGTTCTATTTATTTATAATCCGTGTGAAAGTAGAAGAGTATGCTCTTGTCTATATAGACAATCAGAAATCCGGACCTTTGACACTTTTCTATTCTGTTTAGCGCAATTGTATGCTTTAACTGCAAGAAAGTGTGAAAATAGGAGAGTGTGCTCTTGTCTATCTAGACAATCAGAAATCCAAATTTTTGGCACTTTTCAATTTGTTTAGTGTGACTGTCTTCTCTGTTAATATGTTTGAAATTTGTCAGGCGCTAAAAGTAGTCTGCATTTTCTTTTAATTTCGTGTTATCTGCTCTGTTTAATTATAATCTATCTGACCGCAGGAAAGTGTGAAAGTAGGAGAGTATGCTCTTGTCTATCTAGACAATCAGAAATCCGGACCTTTGACATTTTTATTTTATTCTGTTTAGTGCGACTATTTGCTCTGTTAAATCTAGGGTTTCTGTCTGCTCTGTTGAATCTAGGGTTTCGGTTCTGTTAAATTTAGGGTTCCGATTCTGTTAAATTTAGGGTTTCTATTTTGTTAAATTTAGAGTTTCTGTTCCGTTAAATCTAGGGTTTCTATTTTGTTAAATTTAAGGTTTCGGTTCTGTTAAATTTAGGGTTTCTGTTTTGTTAAATTTAGAGTTTATGTTCCGTTAAATCTAGGGTTTAAAAAAAAAAAAAAAGTTTACTATTTTTTCGCCATATCTTCTTTATCTTGACTCCATTTCCCTTCAAACTTCACCAGATTCTCCACATTGTCATTTTCCACATTTTCTTCCTTGGAGGCCTTATCTCAAAAATCCACTTTTTGAAGCCCAAAAACCCATATTTCTCTATTTTTAGGGTTTGCCATAACTTCTTCCCTTTTCATCCAATCACCTCCAAATTTTTCCCATATTATCCATCTTCAACTTTTATTTCTTTGTCCCTCTTGGACAAATTTTCCCATTCCTTCATCTCTCCTCCAAAATCCCCATTTTTCGCTTGCCTATCCCTTGGAAAGTGGTAAAAACCTAGTCAAACCCCATTTACCCATCAAAGCTTTCTTCAAATCCACATTTGTCATTAGTAAAAAAGTTTTTATTCATGTTTTTCTATTCATTCCCAAAAAATTAAAAAAAATTAATATTTTTGTCATTTTGTTGATTTTTGCAGGACGCTTGTTGAAGACTATTTTTCCAAACTACTAATCAAGTTGTTTTGTAGGACGCTTTTTGAAGACTCCATTTTTTAAACTACTAATCAAGTGGTTTTGCAGGTTGCCTAGCTGATTCAACCAAATATTATGCATTTATTTAAATTAGGCACCTAGATATTAATTAAAATGGAATGAACCATTGTCTTATGTGTCTTTAAGAAAAGCGTAAAGGTAGGAAAGTATACTCTCATCTTACTAAACAATCAGAAATCCAGACCCTCCAACCTTTTCTTGTTTGATTGTGTGTTTACCTCTAGCGGGCCTGCCCTCCCAACTTGCTCTTTGAGAAGGTAAGAGGGGAACAACCCAAGTGAGTACACCCAGACCTGGGGTTCCCAACTCACTATAATAAATAGGCCATTGACTACAAAAGGGTTAATGGTTGGGGCTATATGAGAGTTCACTCTCACATTGGGTGCTTAGTAGGATCCTAGAGAGCTCAATCATGCTTGCGTGACTACTAAGTTCTTGGTGCTTCGTTGGGCTATAGGCCTCAATTGCGCTTGCGCAACTTCAAAGGGTAGCTCCTAACGGGAAGACTTACTAAACACCTTGTTCATAGTGGCCAAAAACCCTCTAGTCATTGGTGCAGGAGGTTGGACCTCTGAAGCAGCCCATATTCTTACGGCCCTTAGTAGAGACACAAAGTTCGCCATGAGGAGTTTTCATGGGAATTGATGCTTGGTTGCCCCGAGAAGTGAGTGTCGTGGAGGGGAGCCAGTGGGGTCAAGCATCTAAGTGTCCGCTCTGGGTAAGCGTAGATGGGAAACCAATTGGGATTCAATGACTATTGTCCTTGTCAGCCTTAAGAATGTTGTATATGAGCATGAGTGTCTTTGAGATAATATGCATTTAATCATTGTGTTTGCTTTGTTTGATACATACTTGCCAAGAGTAGACTAAAAACACATCACTATCCCCAAACACTTTGCAAAAATATTTGTCAAGACACAAACAAATTGTCCAAGTCATTACCCACACCAAGTCCAAAATTGCGTCAAAACTCCATCCGTCCCATTTTTCATAAGCCTAAGAGAGAAGCTAAAAGTTTATCCTCTACATCAACATTCAAGTTTGTCCTTTAAAACACCTACTATCGTCCAAATCAGGGTGGTCATATCCCTTCATACAACTTGCCATTTAAATAGATCTTTCATGTTCATGCCAAAGACAACCTAGTCATCGAGTTTTCTTCTAAACCATCACTGCCATACCTTCTTCATCAATCATCCTCAAATTTCTTAAGTCCTCTCATCACAAATTTCTTAAGTTCTTTCATCACAAATTTCTTAAGTCCTTTCATCACAATTTTTTTTGAAGTCCTTTCATCCTCAAATTTCTTAAGTCCTTTCATCACAAATTTCTTAAGTCCTTTTATCCTCAAATTTCTTAAATCTTTTCATCTTCAAATTTCTTAAGTCCTTTCATCACAAATTTCTTAAGTCCTTTCATCCTCAGATTTCTTAAGTCCTTTCATCACAAGTTTCTAAAATCCTTCCATCACAAATTTTCTAAGTCATTTCATCACATTTTTCCTAAGTCTTTTCATCACAAATATCGTGTATGGTCGCAACTCGATCCCAAAAGAAAAAGATGACTGATCAACAATATGACATGCCAGACATTGGTGTCCTATATGAAGATCCCACGCAAGATCATACACAAAGTGGGCAACCAAGCAATCAAGATCAAAGCCAAAATCTTGACATGGTTAACCAAGATGAACTTTGTCCAGAAGTGCAAACTTTCCTAGCAGATTCTTATAACCAAGAGATGATGGAAAAGTTTATTAAACACAATCCTACTACACTTCTGAAAACTCTTCTTGAACATGGAGCTCAACTTCCACCTGAATTTAATAGATCCGCTCTCGTCCAACAACCACAAGGAAACCTCGCTCCCACACAAAGTGCTGCACCTACTATTCAAACTCAATCAATTGCAGCCCCATCAATCATCCAAGCCCAATCAATGCCACCCGCGACACCTCCCACCATGGTCTCCATCCCGCCTTCTTCTTCCTTACCATCCATACCACTATCAAATCCAATCTCATCCATTCTCCAACAAACTTCTATACCGCCTCCTTCTATTCAACCACATATTTCTATTCCACAAACTTCCCTTTCTCCCAACAATGTCGCAAATTTTATCCAAACCGCATTCGATCCCATCACAATAGTTGGCAGACGGCAACCAACTATCACACAAACCCCAACGACATCAGTCATCACATCCCACGATCCCACCTCCTCATCATATCAATATATTGGTGGTGGTGCACCTTCTTTGGTTCATCCAATTCTTAGGGCAAATACAATCCATCAATATCAAAGTCCACAACAAGACCTCATCAAGGAAATTCAAGACATGAACAATATCATCAAAAACATGAAAGAAAAGACTAATAAAAGGAAAGCTTACTCATTCGAAGAGTTTTGCCCTTGTCCTTACGACCCATCCATATCAGTTGCACTGTATCCCCCGGGATTTGAGATCCCTAAATTCACTAAGTATGAAGGCAAAGGAGACCCTCGCAACCATGTCCGCGAATTCCACATCTTATGCCAAGAAGTCTCTTATAGTGACCTTTATCTTCGCAGACTCTTTCCCAAGAGTCTCACGGGAAACGCCCTGGCATGGTTCTCATCTTTACCACGAGGTTCCATTGTCTCTTTTCCAAACTTGGCAGAAAAATTTGTGGCCCACTATGTATACAACATGGGTAATGATGTTTCTATGATGGACCTATGTAATACAAAACAAAGGCCTGGAGAAACCTTCACCAATTTCCTACAAAGATGGTGATATCTTATCAAAAAATTCCAGTGGGACATGCCAGAACAACATCAAATTGAACTATTTCAAAAGAACTTGGTGCTTGAACTTTCAAGACCTTTAATATCTCAATGTATCAAATCCTTCCAAAAATTGACCGATAAGGGCCTCGCCCTCGAACGTGTCTTGTTGGAGGAAGGAACCTTGAAACATTACCAGAAGTCATCACAAAGTTCTTCCTCTTATCATAACGACAAGCCAAAATTCTGAGCTAAAAATAAAAACGTGGTCAATGATGGTGTAACTAATGCAAAGCGGGTCTAAACCGTGGCCGCTCCCCCAAAATCCACCACCAGTATTCATCAATTCAACAATCAAAACAATTCAAATCAATCTCAAAAACCTCAGAACAATGTCTCAATCCAGGGACGACCACCCTGGTCGAATAAGAGGACTCCAAGAGATTTCACTCCTCTTGCTAAGCCTATTGAAGTGGTGTTTCAAAAACTTGTCCAAGCAAGTATAGTGGTTTTTCCAATCACTCGCTCGTTTGATCTCAATCAACCTAAACCAAGATGGTATAATGAAAATGAGTATTGTGAATACCATTGTATCAAGGGACATGATACACGAAAGTGTATGAAACTGAAGATCTACATACAAGATCTCATTGATAAAGGTGAGATTGAGGTAGCAAATGCAAAACCTGGTAATAACAATGACAAACTCAAAATGTACCAGGAACCCTTCCTAAAGCATGATAAAGGAAAAGGCTCATCATCTAACACAATGGGTTATGACTACGCTAATCACGTAACCGGTTTTAATTTTTTAGTAAGTCGCAGTGAACCTGCAAACAATCATGTCAATGTCATAACCATCCAAGGAGTTAATCCTCCTTCTTCCCAAAGCAGACCAAATCCGGCTAGAATAGTCATTCAAGGTGCTACGCCTTCCACCTCCCATTTCCAGAATGACTGTAATGCAACTACATGCCAAGGAAGAGTCACCATCCAAGGAGTTCCTCCTCCACCAAACCCCCCACCCATGTCTTCCACTCGCCAATATGACCTCCTTGATCAACTTGGGAAGACACCTACGCAGATCTCCATTTTGGAACTTCTCAAGACTTCTCCGGTCCATAAAGAAATTTTGGAACTTGGGAAGACACCCGCGTAGATCTCCATTTTGGAACTTGGGAAAAATAGATTTGAAAGGTAAACTGATCAAAACATAATGAAATAAACATGCAAAATGCTAAAATATCATTAAAAGACCATTTCACCTTGCTATTTTACCTTCTCCTTCGAATTGAGCTTGATGAAGTGAAGGCACCCCTTGATAATGCTCCACTTGATGTGCTCCTTTGATTGTTGAATGTGGATGTCTCTCCAATATTGTGCACAAATGATTAGGATGAATGATGAGGATGAGATGATCAAGTTGCCAAGATGATTTACTAGGCTCAAAAGGGCAACATAAGCTTACTGGATTTCAAGATGTCCTGAATGAAGGGATGGAACCCTATTTTATAGGAAGAGGAGAGGAAAACAGATGGCTAGGATGAATTCAAGATGAAGGGCTAAGATTTACTTGTGAGCTCACACAAGCTTCAAGAGAGGGTGTGGAGACCAAGAAATATGCCTTAAAGGCATTTCGTATCTCCACACTCTATAAAATGCATTGGAGGAATTAAAAATTCTCCAAAAACGGATATTATGGGGATTAGAAGAATAAAAAGGAATTAAAAATTCCTTGGGAGAGGGAAATGCCTAGAGGAATGCGAGATTTTGAAAATCTTACATTCATCTAGAAAAAGAGCATTTAAAGCTAGTGGTTGGATGAAAGGACAAAGAGTTGACTTTGTGGCTAATCATGATGATTAGCCATTAACGACTCATTAGGAGGGGGATTAGAGGAAATGTTAGGGGGGATTTATATTTGTAGGAGAATTTGACTAGGAGAGAGAATGAGTGGAGGGAATAAAAAATAATGTTAAGTGAGTTTAGGGAGTTTCTAGAAGAATTTATTAGGTTAATGATGAATTAAGAAAATAATTTGTAGGAATCATGTAGGTTAACTAATTAATTGAAATTAATTAGCCAAGAGGAAGATTTGTGAGGATTTGATTTTTTAGAAGAATAAAGAAAGGGATTGATTTATTAAATAAATCATATGCTATAGTGACAATATTAATTATATTTAATTAATATTGAGAAGAATTTTAATTAACATAATTAATTAATTAATTATGTGAGGAATTAAAAATAATTAAAATAATTATTTTTAAGTGTCTACAACAGTATCCAAAGATCTCGATATAAATCAATTCCAAACCATGGTGGGACACCTCACAACCCCTTACTGCTTATCATTTACCGAAGAAGATGATATGTCCTTGCAATATCCCCATAACGCTCCCTTGCATATTGAAGTCCTCATTCACAAGACACATGTTAAACATGTCCTAATAGATGGTGGAGTTGGTTTAAATATTTGTGCACTGAGTCTTGTCCATGCTCTAGGTTATTCAGAAGATGCAGTTGATCCTCGGAAAAAGGATCACCATCAAAGCATATGATGAAGAAGAGCGTTCCTCTAAAGGAATTGTGATATTACCCATCAGAGTAGGACCTTCACAGAAAGACACAACATGCCAAGTTCTAGACTTGGACTTATCATACAACATACTCTTGGGAAGACCCTGGATACATGACATACAAGTTGTTCCATCCATATATCATCAATGCCTAAAATTTCCCTACAACGGGCAGGAAATCTCGATCAGCAGATTCAAATCCATTTCAGTATTGTAGTAATTGCAAACCAACTCAAGAAGTCATTGTTCCTCATAACAGGGAAGCATCATCTTTAAACATGCAAACTAAAGAAAAATCATTTGCCTCAATTTTGTCAAGTATGGAAAAACAAATGCAGCTAAGAGATCGAGGGAACAGAGAATATTCAATATCCCAAGTACCACTTTCTCCTAAATCCAATGGAAAACCATAAAACTCTAAACAACAACCAATTGTGAAACATCTTCCAATATTTGGTGGAGCATTTGTTAGTGCTAGGACCTTATAAGAGGAAATAAAAGACAAAGATGTACTATAATGGCTATGCAAAGATGAAGAAGTCCAACAAAAGATCAACAATGTCAAAATGCCCACTAAAAAGTATGGAAAAGGATTTAACATTCTTCAGAAAATGGGACACACTGGAACAGGTCCTATAGGAAAAAGAAAAGAAGGTATCTCAGAACCTATCCAACCTCATACTCAGCAGGATACAAACAAAGTGGGATTAGGGTATGGACAAGTTACTTTACCAGAAGACACATCATCTAACCAACAACAAGAAGAATATGAAAACAAACAAGAACAACTTGCAATTGAAAGGGAAGAAGCATTTGCAAAACAACAAGCACAAGTAAACATGAAATGGCGAAAGAAGCAATCTCCTAATCAACAAGAAAAACAAACCAATGATACCTCCCAATTAGCATTAACTCTTAATCAAAACAAGACAGAAAATAATACAAGTCAAAGAGATGATAGAAAAGTTTATAGAACTCAATCTCAGTCCAGAAGAAGTTGAATATGAAAGGAGAAAAGATATAGCAAGAAAAATAGAAGAAACACATCATAAGCTATATGAACAAATTTGTAGATTACAAGCTGTAAGTGAGACAGATTTAGACGAATGGGAATGTGATTCCTACCATTCTGAAGAATCAGCCGAAGAAAATTTCTTTGAAGAAGATGTAGGAGTCGATGTAGTTCACACGTATGCAGGGCAAACGTTAGGAACTAGCCCACTTGAATTAGAATCACATTCGGCTGACTTGGACTTAATTGAGGATGATCAAGAGCTTCTTGTGCAAGGTCATTATGATGAGGGTACCATTCTAGACATTGATATAAATATCAAAACCTTTGACATATCTATCATGACCCTTGATACCCTCGAAACATCTCAACCTGAGGACCCCTTACCTTTAATCCACCCCGAACTTATTGATTGGGAAAATGAAGGACCTACTGCCATTTATACCTTTCCAAATGACCATGTCATATCTGTATATCTTAATGCAGTCGAACCTACAACAACTTTCACCAAGAATTTCAACAACGCATCTTCCAGTCAAGTGGGTGCCAAATCTCCCAGTCGCAAAATGGAAAATAAAGAAAACAATATCAGGTCTAATGCTGAAAACCATTTCTTGGCAACATTAGATTGGGAAAAAGTAAAAAGAAAGGATGCATCTAATGGTGAAAACCTCCTCGAGGCATTGAAAGATGGGAGATTTAACACTTTACCTGAGTACTATCAATAAAGGTCATCAATTTTGATCGAACCAACAAAGGCAGTTAACATTGGGACAATAGAGCAACCAAAGATACTACATCCAATGACTTCTCTATTAGAAGAAGAAATGCAACAATATATGGAATTCTTCAAACAACAGCAAATGAATTTCGCCTAGTCATATGCAAACATGTCAGGATTGGATCTGGAGCTTATTATGCATCACTTAAATGTCATTCCAGGAGCTAAACCAGTCAAACAAAAATTAAGGAAGATGCATCCACATATCGCTCACCTAGTCAAAGAAGAACTAAAGAAATTACTGGATGTAGGATTCATCAGACGTGTAACATATCCTCAATGGGTATCAAACATCGTTCCTGTTTCAAATCCAGACAAAAGTATCAGAGTATGCACAGACTTTAGAGATCTTAATAATGTATGTCCAATGGATGACTTTCCTTTGCCTAACATTGACATCATTGTAGATTTAACAGCTGGACACTCCATGTTTTCTCTAATGGATGGTTTCTTCGGATACGATCAGATTAAAATAGGAAGATCAAGAAAAGACAACTTTCACATGTCCATGGGGTACTTTCTACTGGAACGTCATGCATTTGGACTAAAGAACTTAGGTGCCACATATCAGAAAGTTATGACAATGATATTCCACGACATGATGCATATATTCATGGAAGACTATGTGGATGACATCTTGGCCAAATCATACAACAGAGAAGAACATATAGAGATACTAGAAAAGATCTTTGACCGGTTATAACAGTACAAGATACAGCTAAATCCTAAGAAATGTGCCTTTAGTGTCACTTCAGGAAAGCTATTAGGATACATTGTTTCAGCTAGAGGTATCGAAGTAGATCCAGCTAAGGTAAAAGCAATGATGGAAATGGCATCTCCCAAGAATATAAGTCAACTCAGATCACTCCAAGGAAGACTCTAGTCAATCAGAAGATTTGTTGCTCAAATAGCAAATAAATGTCAACCATTTACTCATCTATTGCATAAAAATGTTCATTTTAAGTGGGACCATCAATGCGAGGACGCATTCAACAAGATTAAGGCATATCTCATGCAACCACCCATCCTAATGTCACCAATTCCAGGAAAGCCATTATTACTCTATGTATCGACCACTAAAGTATCATTAGGATTTCTACTCGCACAACAGGATAATGAAGGAAAAGAGCGGGCCATCTAATACATTAGTAGAACACTAGTGGGATACGAGCTCAACTATTCCCCAACAGAAAAAACATGCTTGGCAGTTGTTTTTGCTTCTCAAAAAATAAGACACTATCTATTATCTCGCTCCATCAAGTTGATAGCTAAAATCGATCCTCTGAAGTATTTGCTCAGCAAGGCAACATTGACAGGATGACTAGAAAAATGGATCATGATTCTAAGTGAGTTTGATATTGAGTATGTAGACAGAAAAGCTATCAAGGGACAAGTCATTATAGACCAACCAGCTGAGGCACCGCTTCAAAATGATTTTCCTTTACACATTGAGTTTCCCGATGCTGATATCCTAACAGTCACCACAAAAACATGGCAATTATATTTTGATGGTTCATATACACAACATGGACCAGGAGAAGGTATTCTATTCATCACACCACAAGGTCATACAATTCTGAAAGCATACAAATTAAGCTTCCCATACACCAACAACACAACAAAATATGAAGCTTTGGTTACAGGTATCAAAATGGTTGTAGAATGGAACATTACACAACTTCAAGTCTTTGGAGACTCTCAGCTCGTCATCAATCAAATTAATGACGGTTACCAAACAAAGGATGACAAATTAATGTCTTACAAAAATATGGTAGATGATTTCAAAAAATATTTTGTAGAAATAATTTTTGAGCAAATTCCAAGGAATGACAACAAAGCAGCAGATGCCATGGTAACACTTGCTTCTCTACTTCAGACACAGGAAAATAAAGAGCACAATGAATTCTTGGTGGAAGAGTTGTTTTACCTCGCTCATAATTGTCCTGATTCCCAAACTATCTGTCACCTTGTTGGGCATGATTCCTCCTGCTATGGCCAAACTTACACATACTTGAAAGATAACACCCTACCTCCCGATTTATCAAAGAACCAAAAGAGAAACTTTATTTGCCAATCCTCCCATTTTACTCTTGTCGCAGATACCCTATTTAAACGAGGTCTAGATGGTACTCTTTTAAGATGTCTCGAACAAGAAGAATCTGAGAAGGCCTTACATGAAGTCCATAACGACATTTGTAGAACTCATTCAAGTGGTCTTACCCTTTCGAAATAACTCATACGCTTGGGCTATTATTGGCCAACTATGGAGAGAGATTATTTTCAGATAGCTAGAACATGCAAACAATGTCAGATCCATGGGAATTTGATTCATGCACCAACACAAGAACTTCATGCTTTGGCAACATCTTGGCCTTTCTACCAATGGGGTCTTGATCTAGTAGGAAAGATAAATCCTTCTTCATCTAATGGTCACAAATTCATACTTGTAGCTACATAATATTTCACAAAATGGATTGAGGCAGTACCTCTCATAAATATCACAAGAATTGTTTTTTTTGCATTTATCTTGAACTACATCATCTGTCGCTATGGAATACCCATGACCATTATCATTGATAACAGGCGACCGTTCAAGAATCAAGATGTACAAGAACTATGTGATAAATTCAAGATCCAACACAGATTTGCCACACCCTACTATCCACAAGGGAATGGGCAAGCAGAAGCATCAACCAAAAATATTTTGAAAATCCTCAAAAAGATAGTGAATGATGCTGGCAAAGATTGGCATATTCAATTGAACCCTGCTCTATGGGCCTACCGTACTAGTATCTGCACACCAATAGGTGCCACACCTTTCTCTCTTGTTTATGGATCAGAAGCAATACTGCCAATAGAAGTAGAGATACCTTCTTTATGAGTATCATTAAAAGGTTTTATCTCAGATGAAGAAAAATGAGTATCTAGATTGCAAGAGTTAGAATCAATCCATGAACGAAGACAAAATGTTTTTGATCATTTAAAGATATATCGGCAAAGAATGTGTCAAAGTTATAATCACAAGGTCAAACCATGAGTCTTTCAAGTTTGGGAACTAGTACTAAAGGAAAGTCCACGAAACTAGTCAGATCGAGAAAAGAAAGGAAAGTTTGAACCAAACTGGTTAGGTCCATTTGTGGTCACAATGGTATTTAGGTCAGGAGCATATCAACTATCAACATAAGATGGGGATTAACTCAACGAACCCATCAATAGCATGCATCTGAAGAAGTTTTATGTTTGAAAAAGCAAAAAATCCCAAAACAGTGAAAAAGCAGAAAAATCCAAAAACAATGAAAAAGTAGAAAAATCCCAAAATAGTGAAAAAGCATAAAATCCAAAAACAATGAAAAAGCAGAAAATACAAAAACAATGAAAAACAATGAAAAAATAAAAAATAAAATATGAGAAAAATTGCAATAAAAACAGATGGTGAAAAACCTGGCAAACAGGCGCTATGTGTCAGCTAGCTCTTCCATCTATTAGTTCATGCATCCTTCTGCTTGCATTCTTTTCCATCAGCATTGTTCATATCCATCATAAGGCCTTTGTACATACGCAGGCATCCCAAGTGATTTCTCACCATGGTTTGGATCATTATATATATCATAATAAGGTTTGTTTCTAGACCAGGGGCAAAATCCTGAACCTAGCTGGAGGCAAAAGTTTCATCATTTTGAGCTCAATCAAACATGTAGAACAATAGTTAGACAAAACTGGTCAAGCGAAAAACTGAGACACATTAAACATTGAACATAAGATCACATTGTCAACCATTAACCATCACATGTCAAACTAAACATGACAAAACACATATCAATGGATGATATATCTTGACTCGTGATTTTAACACTTTAACAATAACGGTTCAACTATTTTATTTTGATTTTCGCTATCATGATTTCTGAGTAACTGCAGGATGTCTTCGACTATAGGAACAAGGAAGGAACGTGATACTTTTCTTGTCTATTGTCTATAAATTAATCTTTAATATGTGCAAAGTTGTCTTAGGACATGATCATCGGAGTATCATAGAAGACATTTCAGACTTGCATATAGAAATGATTAATACTGTCTGTTTTATGCAAGCAACACTCAGGTCATATTGGTTCAATTATACCCCAATGTTTGTTCTAACTTGCAATATCAAAACCCAAGAATGTAGTGCTTGAGTCATCATGGTTCAATTATACCATTGATGTTTTCACTCACTTCCCACATTTTAAAGGCTCAATGATGTAACAAAGCAATGACTCCATGACCGATCCGATCACCACATTTCATTTCATTTTGCATTTGCATTTTAAAGTAGATTTGCATTTCATTTTGCATGGGATCACGATGCTCATCTTTTCCAAGGCCAAAGCCAAACATGGTGTTGTCTCTCTTATTACGTGATTAAGTACATTGGACAATAACAAAATAAATCAATTCATTCATTCTTCATTATAAGTTGGTTCATCTCATATAACCATTGCATACTAAGGCATCATTCATATAAAGCATCAAATCACTCATTCACCTAGTTAGATCATTGCATGACATTCATCTAATCTCAAATCATATAAAGTAGCACCATTGTATTGCATTGCATCCATCTCATATTAACATGCATGAGAAAATTAAAAAAATATCATAAACATAGAAAGCATTACATTGCACATACATCACATAGTACTTATAAGCATCACCATACATATTCACATTTGCATAACATCATGTAAAGACTACATCATCATATATCCATCATCTATAATCCATAAGCATATAGAAAATAAAGCATACATCATAGAAGTAACTGCACAACATAATCATATATCAAATAGAATGCATCCATAATCTCATAGGTCATGTAGAGCGAATAGGATCGACTGCATATCATATCAACAAAACAAGATCAATGTCCAAGGTACAATGATATCACAAAATATATGAGATACATCATGGAAATCATAAATATCTCATCACAAAAACATGTGTACATGAATGGATCAATGTCCCATATCAATGTGACCGCTAGGACGCGGAGTGAAACTCTGTCCTAATGCAACAAGTATAGTAACACTAGCTAGTACCCCTGTACCTAGGTCCCCACCTGGGGGATCTCTCTAAAGTGGCCCCGTCACTCCTCAACTCTCAATCTGGCTCTATCCCAATCTCCTGCTCAGCTGTGAAAACCTTGGAGCCCTTTAATTAGTTGGAACAACAGTAAAGTATAAGGTCCTGTAATACTCAGCCTCTCGGATCCCCTGGCGCATCATCTTCAGGGCAGTCTTCCCTGAAATAGACTCTCCTGACAACTATACATGTGCCTCGGCCTGCCGACACCTATCCCTAGTTGCATCCCTCTCGACTATGAGAGAAACCATCTGAGTCTCTAGCTAGGCCATCTGAGAGTCCCTCTCCGCCAGTCGACTCTCTAGTTGTTGAACTTGAGCCTGTAAGTCCATAATCTGAGCTTGTTGTTGATGAGACAACATCCTAATGAAGATCCATTGAGGTGCCTCTGCTTGTGGCTGCTCAACCTGTGATAGTGTCATAGGTACTTGCTCAACCTAGGGAATCTCCTACTCTAGGACCTGATGCTCCTGATCCCCTGGACCTAATCTCCTCCGTCTGACCACCCGGGCCATCCAATTTGTATATACATCTCTGGCAGAACTAGAACTGCTAGCTCCTGGTGTGCCTGTCGCTGCCACTGCCACTGCCACTGCTTGACCATCTCCCCCATCATCATCTCTCCCATCCCCCCATCATCATCTCCTCCATCATCATCTCCTCCATCATCATCTCTAGCATCATGATTTGCATCTGCTTTGTATCCATCTCCATCTCCGCCATCATCTCTGCCTCCACCTCCTCCCCCCCACGATCCCTTCATCATCTAGGAGCTTTGCGTCGTAGCCTCTCATCATCCTCATCAAAAACTGGCTCTGGCTCTTCCGAACATGTCAACCTCGGAAACCTGTGTATAGTACAATGCACGACGTACCCATTTGTCATCTCGGTATCCATCACACCTGGAAGATAATCCCAATCCAATGGCCCCAATGATCGATACTTTGCACATACCTGGTCATATTAAATAGAAGGCACCTAAGTAGCCACACCCAATCTCCTACGAGCATAATGAGTTGTACCCTATGGTATCCCCTGTATCCTACCATATTGTCTCAACACCCTCATACAAAGGAATTGTTTGATGACATAGGGTGTCGATCCAATCAGATATCACGTCATGAATACATACGACATCTCCACTGCATCCTCGAGCCAAATCTCACAATCCCTGTATGGTCTCCATATCACAGTATCCAAATCATCCAAGGTCCATTGCCAGTACTCCAATTTGCCCAACTTTCGCTGAACAATGATACCTGGATACCCGTCAGCATAAGGCCTGCCTATAGGTCTATCTCTGTCAGCTAATGGTCATGTGATAGGTAGGTGCTCCCAGGCCCATATTTGAAGCACGGTCACCCCTGCTGATAACGCAGCTGATCTCTGGTACACAACTCGGTGTAGGTCATGCTACAAGTGCACTAGCATGCATGACCCCCATGCAAATTGGGTCCCCTGTGTCACCATCTGCTCAAGAAGATGACCCCATCCAACAGATAATCCCTTTGACCTGTGATCAAGACAAATGAAACCTCCAATGAATCCGATGAGCACAATAGGTAATGTGGCATATCTTAGCTCTAGCTTCTCCTGCCACACAATGTCATATCCACCTATCTCATCATCCTCGAACAATCAGCAAAGTGCATCTATCCCACCTTGCTCATTGAGATCGTAATACACTAGCTCGCCCATCACAGGGATGTGCAATATCCGATAGACATCCTCGGGTGTCATCGTCATCTCGTCTGTCGGCAAATAAAAAGTGTTGTGCTCACTATGCCAACGCTCTACTAAGACTGTCAATAATCCCCGGTTTATCAAGGGTCGGGGCATGTCAAGAAGGGAAGATAAACCACACCTACCAATGTGGTCTTGCTCCACCTGGTTAAGGCAGGGTATCAACATCCATGTCTTCGGGAAGCTCTCTCGAGACTAGAGAACAGTAAAGTGCTCCTGCAATCAAATCATTTCATCGTATCAGTTTCTTGATTTATCTATTTATCAAATCAATCTATCTATCGGTCTATCTTGCTCAATTGAGATTTTTATCAAATCTTGTTGGGCCCCTATCAATGCCACTCATTTATCATGCGATCATTATCAATCCTATCTCATATCGTGCGTACATCAAGATAATCATAATTGATCATCAAATTTATCAATTATGAGCGTCTAATTTTATCAATTAGATAGCTAACCAAATCTTACCCTATCAAAAAAAAAATCAAATCAAATTGACAACAAACCCAACCTCTTTATCAAATCAATTTGAAAAATGGCACAAATCGACAAATCAAATCATTTTCTTCAAAAATCAGCAAATCAAATCATGTTTTCAAAATCACCCAAACGTGAAAAAATCAAAATCAAAACAAAAATAAAAAAATAAAAAACCGAAAAACAAATCCAAAAAAAAAAAAATTCGCGAAATTAAAAAAAAAGAAAAAAAAAATCAACCTTGACCCCCCTGCGGTGGCGACCAACGCTCCAATTTAAATGAAACAAATTAAATTTTATTTATTTGTTTTTTGAAAACGACTTTTCAAATTACAACATATAATAAATGATTTATTTTGGGGATGCGAATTGAAATTTTTTCAAAAAATCCTACGAACCCATTTTGTAAATCGAAAAACCCATCTCAAAAATATAATTTTTTTTCCCAACCCATATGGCGAAAACGCTAAAAAATGATTTTTTATGCAAACAACTAAATTTTTCAAAAATCAACTAAAAATTAACAAAGCTGGGTTTTCTCGAAGTACATACCGGTGGACCATATGCTGGAGGATGCTCGTATCGCCGAACTCGCTCGAACCTATGCTAGTGGTACGAGATTGTCATTCCTTCCTTTAGAGCAATTTTCTCAAACAACTGAAGTGCACAAACGAGGAGTGGTAAAAGGAATTTACCTTTTTAAACTCACAATGGGGTATTTGAGTGGGATTTTAATTCCATTGATTTTTAATCATTTAATCAACTAATCAACCTGGTAGGGAAGCATTTTCAAATTTCTTATCGGGAAATAAATCGGATTAACTTTGAAAATCTCTAAAAATCGAAAAATCATTAAAAATTGAAAAATCATTAAAAATTGAAAAATCAATTTTTTTTCAAAAATTTCAAAAAAAATAAAAAAATCGCGAAAAATTCAAAAACATTCAAAAATTATCTGATTTATCTCCCGAGGGGGCATCCTCACATCAATATCTATCAATCAACGTCTAGGGCATCATATCGAGATTTATCATCTCAAAGATCAAAACTGCATCATATCGAGATTTATCATCTCAAAATCAAATCGGTATCATATTGAAACCAAATCCGCCTCAAATCAAGATCAAATCTGCATCATGTCGAAATCAATATCAGCAACATCATCAATCGAGTTTTATTTGAACCAACGCGTCGTCACACATCGCTTCAAAGAGGGGCAAAATGTATACACCTAAAAATGGTCTGAAGATAGTTAATTAAATACGCAGTTATTTGATTAATTCCCCTTCCCAATTAATTGAATTCACGAGCAATTTAATTAATTTCTCTATTCATCTACTAGTAAATAAATCTACATGATTTATTTATATAGTTCATTTCATATCCCCCTTTGATTAATTAATTCAAAATTAATTAATGTCCCCCCCATATAAATCAATTCTTCTAATCCCTAATTAAGATTAACAAACTCAAGTTTGTTGAGATTAATGATCTTTTTTCTAATTATTTGAATTTTTAAATTCAAATTACCCACATGCCTCCTAACTTCTAAGCACCTAACCTAACCATCCCCTAACCTAACCCATTCCATCTAACCCTGGGTTTAACTAACCCTATCCTATATTGCACATCCTAACCTCCTTATCCTAACCTCCCATGGTGTGGATATTCTCCCCTTGAGATACATGGCACTTTTACCACGTGTCTCCTCCCTTGCACACTTGCCCTTTCATGAGCAAGGCTCCTTGACACTTGTCACCATAGAGATGACAAGTGTCCCTTCCTCCAACCTCTTCTCCAACTTCCTCGATCTTGGCCCTTGATATCTTCAAATTAGATCTGGATCGTCGATTCCTTCCACCTCAACTTTGGCCTTGGAATTCCTATAAATATCCCCCATTTTGGAGCACAAGGATCTTAGCATCATTACTATAGGTAATTTGCATTTCAATCAACCAGTAATTAGCATTTTGGATTAATAATAGCATGTTAATCTAGTTTCTTAGATCATGCATTTCATACCATTTTCATAATCAATCATGATCAAGTAGCTACTCAACTCTTGAGTTACCACTTTGGAGGTTATTGCTCCGCTGAGAGCCAACCAATCCAACACCTTCAAGGTCCTCAAGAATAGAGGAAAATGAGACATTTCAAGGAAGGCTTATGGTTTGCATCTTTAATTTAGTTTTCAATTAAGCTTTCCATTATGTTTTTTTGTCTCATTATATGTGTATGTCTTTCTTATATACCACATTTTTAGCATCACAATAGTTTATTTATTTTTTGATAAATTGGGACTTAATAATATTCCATTAATAATGTCACATGTGTGATTGATCAGAATCTATTATTGATCTACATATTAATTAATCAATGCCCATATCAAAATAATATTCCATTAATAATGTCACATGTGTGATTGATCGGAATCTATTATTGATCTATAGATTAATTAATCAATGCCCGTATCAAATGAAGTTATAAATCCAGTATAACATATAGGTAAATGGGGTAACTTTTTATTTAGTGAATGGGAGAAAATAATATTCAAACTTATTGTACACATAATGAATCGATGTATATGATCTTCTTTTGGCTCCTCTAATGCCAGGTCTTATATTGAGAGGTATAGGAGCAGTATTACTTACTAATATAATTTATTCTGCTCTTTCATTGGGGCTAGTTCTTATTTGTATATCCTTTTTCTATATTATATTGAACACGAATTTCGTAGTTGTTACACAAATCCTGATCTACATAGGAGCTATTAATATTTTGATTTTATTTTGTCGTGATGTTGATGAATAATCTGAAATATCCTAATTATGCCCCTCCCTGGATTGTCAGAGATAGCATTAGTTCAATAGTTTGTACGAGTCTTTTTTGTTCATTAATTACTATTATCTTGAACATATCATGGTTCAGAATATCTCAAACTCAAAAATCAGATCAAATGTTAGAACGAGATTTAACAAACAATATTCAACATATTGGGGCTCATTTATCCACTGATTTTTTCCTTCCATTCAAACTTAAGTGAAGAATGACTTTTTAGGGAAGATGCATTAATGGTTGGAGATTTGAGGTGATATCCATTGGAAAAATGTTTAAATTCCTTGTGCAAGTATGAGTCTTTAATGTGTCGGCTTTATTCACCACCTTGGGAAGCATGTAAACTCTCTCTTCTTGGCTGGGAAGGCGGTGGATTGTGGTACTTTTCATTAATTGTGCTTAAATGGTTTTAATTTCGAATGCCTTTGATTTTTGGTATTTCATTTGTCACTTCCTTGATTTTCGAGAGGCGTTGGGTGAACTAAATTTTTATCTAAGGTTGGTGGAGGTGACAACATTGCTGCTTAGGTAGGAATTAGAAGCTAATTTTACCTTGAAAACCAAGAACCAACTCTATCCATTTCTTTGACCGGTCTTAGAGAGGAGGTTGAATGGCATGTTTCTCTTTAGAGATGAAAGGTCGGTGGAGTGTGTGAAGAGGCTATTGGGGGAATCCATTGGTGTGGTGGAACACCATTACATAACTAATATGGAGGGGTAAAAGTACAAAGTTGTCTCACACTTTTCTAAAGGAAATGGTCAATGCTGATTCAAATTTTTAAAGTAAATCAATAGAAATTGAAACATATGTTTTGAATTTTGAAATGATACAAACTAATTAAATTTATAATCTTTTGTCTATTTTATGTTTGTAATTTTAACAAAAAAATAAAAAATTATTTGAAAGTAGTTTTTTATAAAGTAAACATCTATAATTTAGTTGTTGATAAAATGTTGAAATTGAAGTTACACAAGCCACCACACTTTAATTATTAAATTTTACTTTTTTTTTAATCAATTTTTTTTGTGTATATTGATAACTTGAAACTTTAGTGCATGGATATATTTTTTACTAATTTTTATAAATATATATATTTTTAATAAATTTGAAAAATTGCGTGTGCTAACCCGTTAATGGGTCCCGAAGAGTTAATCCCCTTTCAGAATCGGCAAAAGAAGAGGTCAAACGGGAACCGCCTACTAAGGACTGGATTAAAATAAATTTTGATGGGGCTTTTAGGGGAAACCCAGGAATCTCAGGAGTGGGAGTAGTTGCCAGAAATGATAAAGGGGTTATCCTATTCAAGGGGGCTTGACGACTTCAAAGTGGGACAAATAACGAAGTTGAAGCACAGGCGACACTAATGGCCATGGAATTGGCCATAAACACGAAAGTACCAAAAGTGCACCTGGAAGGGGATTCCCAAGTGGAGATCAACGCAATAGCGAAGGGTAACACTCCCTCATGGAAACTATCTCATTGGGTGGAGATAATACGAGAAAAACTCACCTCCTTTGAGGATTTTCGGGTCTCCCATGTCAAGAGAGGTGCCAATGTAGTGGCAGACCTCCTTTCCAATATTGGATGTGATATGACATGCCAAGTGGCAAAGTGGTGGACGGGAAATGACAGAGTATGGAAGTGGAATTAATGCAGTCTGAGAAGCAAAAAACCAGTAAGCACGCAAGATAGCTCACAAGGATGAGTACTCACTATCACATGCATCGTAATTAATGTGGCAGTTCAAAAGCACAAAGTATTTGTTCGAGACAATGGCAGTGGGTAGTAAATCTGCCATGAAATTGTTAGGGTTTCAAGCAGATTCGAAGCAAATATGAACTAACAATTATATGCAGATTTAAATACAAAAGATAAAGAAATAAAATAGGACACAGATAACACAGAGATTTAACGTGGTTCACCCAGAATGGGTTATGTCCACCATACACAGCCGTCCAATCTTTCTTATTATCTAGCAAAAGTAGTACATCAACCTTACAATGCCTTAAGCATCCCAACCGCTTATAACATGTGTTTTTAGGGCAACAAACAAAGTCGACCTTTTTAGGGTTTTATTACAATGTCGATTTTCATCAACGAAAAACGACAACAAAAAAAAATTTCTCGGAGGCTGCCACCCCTGAACCCCTACCCGGGGCCCAGCCCGGCCCCAGACCTCGGTGAGGATACGTGCTGAGTGTATAGTACTTTGTTGATCAGTCACCACATTTCAACAATCTCCCACTTGGAGACTGATCAGGCTCCACACTGAACAATCTCCCACTTGGAGACTGATACCAACACGACACCACTGTACATGCAACATTCGTTGGATAAAACACTAGGACTTGACTAGTATAAATTCCACAATTATCAATCAAGAAGACCAACAGAGACTGATGAAGAAATCAGCTTCTCCTGTGGAACTGCCTTTGTGAACATATCGGTAGGATTCTCACTTGTGTGAATCTTCTCAAGCCGTAACTGACCCTCCTCCAAAATAGTCCAGATGAAGTGGTACCTGAGCTGAATGTGCTTTGTCCTTGAATGAAAAACAAAGTTCTTCGCAAGATGAATGGCACTCTGGCTATCAGTATACAATGGGCTATCCTCTTGTGTCTGACTCAATTCCTTCAAAAAACATTGCAACCAAATTATCTCTTTGCTGGTTTCTGTAGCAGCAACATACTCAGCTTCAGTGGTTGAAAGTGCAACAACCTTTTGCAGCCTAGAAATCCAACTGACTGCAGTTCCCCCTATAGTAAAAACATACCCTGTAGTACTCTTTCGTGAATCAATATCACCCGCCAGATCAGAGTCAACAAATCCACTTAGAGCAGCATTAGATCTTTTGAAACATAATGCCTTCATAGTAGTTCCTTTCAAATACCGAAGAATCCATTTCATAGCATTCCAATGTTCCATACCCGGATTACTCATAAAATTGCTCACAACTCCCACTGCATGTGCAATATCTGGCCTTGTGCATACCATTACATACATCAGACTGCCAATAGCTGATGAATACGAGATGTTAGACATTTTATTAACCTCTTCCTATGCCTTTGGGCACATCTCCTTAGTCAATTTGAAATGACTAGCCAAAGGTGTACTAACTGCTTTTGCATCTTGCATGTTAAATCTTTTCAACACCTTCTTTATATACTCACTTTGGGACAAATTCAAGGTTCTATTTTTCCTGTCTCGTGTAATCCTCATACCGAGAATTTGCTTAGCTACACCCAAATCCTTCATAGCAAATGACCTAGCTAATTTCTGTTTAAGATCATTTATATGTTGCATGTTAGACCCAGCAACAAGCATGTCATCAACATAAAGCAACAGGATAATATAACTGCCATTATCAAATCTCTTAAAATATACATAATGATCAGAATGACATCTATGATAACCGTGTTCAGCCATGAAACTATCAAATTTTAAATACCATTGTCGGGGTGCTTGCTTTAGGCCATACAAACTTTTCTTCAACCTGCACACCAAGTTCTCCTTACCTTTGACCTCATATCCCTGTGGTTGCAACATGCAAATTTCCTCCTCCAAATCTCCATGGAGAAAAGTTGTTTTGACATCTAATTGTTCAAGATGTAAATCATCTGCAGCCACAAGACTAAGTATAGTTCTAATTGAAGTCATTTTTACAACTGGAGAAAATATTTCATCATAATCTATACCCTTTTTCTGTGTAAAACCTTTTACCACAAGTCTGGCCTTGTATCTTTTCTGACCTCCTTCCTCCTCCTTCAGCCGATAAACCCATTTGTTAGGCAAGACTCTTTTTTCTAAAGGTAAAGGGACTAAGTCCCAAGTCTTATTTTTCATCAAGGAGTCCATCTCCTCTTTCATGCCTTGCTCCCACTGTTGTTTGGCATCTACCTGCATTGCTTCTTCATATTCTTCTGGTTCACCAGAATCCGTTAATAAAATAGAATACAAAGAAGGAGAAAATCTTTTAGGGGGTCTACTTGTCCTCGTAGAACGTCTAACACTTGCAGGAGTTTGTGGGACAATCTGTTGTTGCTGAGCATCAGGTACCTGTGGCATTTCATTTTCAGGAATCTCATCCAACACCACATATTCTTGTTTGTTCTATTCATGCTTCTTTTCCTGCATCTGTTCTTTATACATAACCTTCTCATTGAATATAACATCTCTACTTCTAATTATTTTCTTATTTTCAAAATCCCATAACTAATAGCCATATTCATCTATCCCATATCCAATGAAGGTACATTTCTGAGATTTAGCATCAAGCTTGGTTCTATTTTCTTTATCAACATGGACAAAAGCTTTGCAACCAAAAGTTTTTAGAAAATAATAATTTACCTTTTTACCAGTCCATGCCTCCTCTGGAATACCACCATCCAAAGGGGTTGAAGGTCCTTTATTTATCAAATAGACAGCAGTATGTACAACATCTGCCCAAAAATGTAAGGGCAATCCAGCATGCAATCTCATGCTCCTCGCGCGTTCCATGATAGTCCTATTCATTCTCTCTGACACACCATTTTCCTGTGGAGTTCCTGGAACTGTCTTCTGCTTTTGAATCCCATTTAAGGAGCAGTAATCTTCAAATGCTTTGCTGCAATACTCACCTCCATTATATGATCTAAGACACTTCAACTTTTATCCTGTCTCATTCTCAACCAAAGCTTTCCATTTCTTAAAAGTTTCAAAAACATCTGATTTTTGTTTTAGGAAATATACCCATGTTTTTCTGGTTGAGTCATCAATAAAAATAACATAATAACAAGAACCACCAAGAGATGATACCTGAGTCGGTCCCCATACATCTGAATGTACAAGCTCTAACTTCTCACTCTTCTTCTCTTTCCCAACCTTGAGAAATCTGACTCTTTTCTGTTTACCATAAACACAGTTTTCACATAACTCTAAATCAATCTTCTTTAGTCCTGGCAATAGATTTTTGGAGTGAAGGATTTTCATCCCTTTCTCACTCATGTGCCCAAGCCTACGGTGCCACATTATCGAATCTATTCTTGCAACATTTATTGTTGTTGTCCCTGCAGTAACTTTATCTGTAGCAGCTAAGGTAGAGTAAGTGTTACAAGTACATAGATATAATGTGCCTACCTTCGCACTTTTAGCTACTACTAATGATCCTTCAGTGACCTTCCACATACTGTCTGAGAAGGTAACTATGCAACCTTCACTACCTAGTTGCTCTGCAGAAATTAAATTTCTTCTTAAATTAGGAACATGTCTTACCTCCTGCAGAAACTAGTCATTACCATTCTGCAACTTGATCTTTATCTTTCCTTTTCCAACAATTTGACAGGGCTCATCATCACCCAAATATACCTGTCCAAAATCACCTTGAACATAATCTAGAAAATATTTTCTATGGGGTGTAGCATGAAATGAAGCCCCATAATCTATTACCCAGGAATCATTAACATTATCCAAACATAAGATTAAAGCATCTTGTAAAGTATTACTTTCAATATTAGCTTCCTTACTGTCATTTTCATTTTTGTCTCCTTCTTTGTTTTTCCGAGACCAACAGTCTTTCTTTAGATGACCAGGCTTTCTGCAGTACCAACAATCTTTCTTTCCTCTAGATTGAGAGCGTCCTTTCTTTGACTTCCCTTGTGGCTTCTCATTCCCAGGGCCTTTTCCTCTTTCCTTTGATCTTCCTCTGTTCTCCACATTCAAAACACTACCCGATGATGTTGAAGTCTCACCTGTGCTTTTCCTTCGCATTTCCTTGCTTAGGATAACACCAACAATATCATCAAATACCAAAGTATTTTTACCAGAGACAGAGTTACTTACAGCCATAACCAAGCTATTCCAACTTTCTAGCAAAGAACATAAAATCAAGAGAGCCCTAACCTCTTCTGCAAAGGTAACTTTTACTGAAGACAATTGACTGGTAATTGTATTAAATTCATCTAAGTGCTCTGCTACAAATCCTTCCTCACTCATTTTCAAATTAAACAAACGATTCATAAGAAATACCTTATTCGAAGCCGAGGGTTTCTCATACAACTTAGCCAATGTTGCCATCAAATCTACAGTCGTTTTTGCTTCTGTTATATTGAATGTTATAGACGACGCAAGGCACAATCGAATGGATCCTAATGCCTTTCTATCTAAAATGTCCCACTCTTCATCTGATATTGTGGTCGGTTTCTTTGCCTTTCCTTCCAATGGCCGCCACAAATCCTTTTGATACAGGCAATCCTCCATCTGCAATTTCCATAACTGATAATTCTGGCCGTTAAAATTTTCGACCTTGAATTTGGAATCCTCCATTGCTCCCACTCAACTCTGAAAGTCCTACCAATTTACAGAAAACCTTGCTTTGATACCAATTGTTAGGGTTTCAAGCAGATTCGAAGCAAATATGAACTAACAATTATATGCAGATTTAAATACAAAAGATAAAGAAATAAAATAGGACACAAATAACACAGAGATTTAACGTGGTTCACCCATAATGGGTTATGTCCACCATACACAACTGTCCAATCTTTCTTATTATCCAGCAAAAATAGTACATCAACCTTACAATGCCTTAAACATCCCAGTCGCTTCTAACATGTGTTTTTAGGGCAACAAACAAAGTCGGCCTTTTTAGGGTTTTATTACAATGTCGGTTTTCGTCAACGAAAAACGACAAAAAAATAAATTACATGCTGAGTGTACAGTACTTTGCTGATTAGTCGCCACATTTCAACAGAAATATCTTTCCATTAATATCATAGATTATGCATTTATGTCTCATCGCAAACGACGATGGATTTATAACTATTTTGAATTTTGAGTAATATATTAGTTAAAAACTGGATTAATGAAGGTCTGGTGTGTCTTTGTAGTTTAGTTTTTTGGTATTAACATGATTTGAGCAAGTCTAATGGAGGCTAATTTCACTCTCATAACAGAGAAGAAATTGGTCCCTTTTCTGGGAACGGTGTCGGACAAACAAATGCAAGGCCTTTTTAAATATAAGGAAGATAAGCTGTGGAGTGCGGCTCGACTAATGCTGGGGGAGGAATTGGTGCATATCCATTTTAGGTACATGACAAACATGGAGGTCTACTCTTTGATAATGGCTTGGGCTTGCAAATTTGAATCTGAAGTGGAGAAAGTCAAGCTTACAATGAAAAAGCTTGTTGACGGGGACTACTTGATCAATCTTGATTCCATCTTGGAATGGGTGATCCCTCGGACCGGAATTCGTATCTGGGAAGGAGAGGCAGAGGAGGAGATACTACCGTTTGTCAGAGGATCGGAGAATCAGTTAAAGGAGCAATGCAGGGAATGAGCTCGTATTGGCTGGGAAGCCATGAAGCTCTGCGTCAAGTTGATACGAATAGACGAGGTCCTAAAGGCACTCAAGGTGGTGGCGTGCATGGAGGTGGGAAGAGAGCTTCGTGACCGGTTCGAGGAGGGGAGAGCGGTCTAGTTCCTAGCAAGCCTCGAAGGTGACCCAGACTTTGGGAACTTGGACTGCATTTTGAAGATGAAGACTGAAGCAGCCAAAGGGAAAGCTTTGGCAGAGACTACTGATGAGGAGGTGAAGAAGCCGAACCAGAGCGATTCGGATTGAGCGATCACGGTGCCAATTTTTTTTTTTTTATGCTTTATGCTTATATGGTTTTTAAAAAAAACAACATTTATGGATGACTATAATATTTCGTGCATGAATGCACGGTACTGTTTTTACTTCTATTTCTAGTTTGTTGGAACTCTGCATTGGTTTGAACTGAAATTTTGGGCTGATGTTGAAATTTGAATGGCCCTAGAAGAATGTAGCTATTTTTGAAAATCAATATATCAAAATTACCGATCAAAAAAAAATAAAAATTGTGTGTGCTGAAATATAACTCTTTCCAATTCCCACCACTTTTTTTCTTAATTATTTATCCAAATTAGAAAATAATTATATCATCTTGGCATAGATTCCTTTCTCTACCGAATCATATTTTTTTCAATTTTTAAAAATAAATTTTAGTAATTTTCCTTGACAAGATAATCAACCTTATATTTTAGTGTTGATGACCTACTTTCAATAAAAATAAAATATAAAATATAAAAAGATATATATTTTTGAAAATTCGCTTATAGATCTATAAAAGGGTATTTTTACATTTCAAAAGAAAAATTATTTATAATAGTAGGAGTTGTTAAAACATCAAGTTATTTTGTTTTATTTGCAATTAGACCCAAAGCGGTATAAAATATACATTTAGTACACATCCAATTGGAAAAATTGTGGTTCACATATAACTTAGCTATAATGAATCTATATAGACCATATCTTTGACTAAAATTAATTTTTAGTTAGAGTTACTTAAATTTACTTATGCTGACAAGTTAGCCTGAAACGTGACACAGGGTTGTGCTTTTACCCGAAGGTGTATTCTCTAATCCTGGCGTGAGGATTGGAATTGGAGAATTCTGTGAAGCCAGTGAAGAAGGTGATGAATACCATTGTTCTAGAGGATTTTCGCTTGGGTTTGGAGACAATTTTTTAGTGGGTAGTTCCTAGTGCGATGATGGCGGCGGGGGTTGATTTGTATGAAGGGATTGAGAATTATCATCGCACGGTTGAGGAGAATTACATCCCCTTTTTGAGGTGACGAGATGACAAAACAAAGGCTCGTTTTAGTGGGAATCGACTAGGAAGCGCTGAAGGTGTTTGTAAATTTAATGGAGGTCGAAGCGGAGTTGTAGCAAGCCATTAGGGAGGCAAGAGCACTAGAAGGAGCAAGATGACGAATGAGAAAGAGAAAGCGGGAAAACCCTGGTTCTTCCTCCAGGGAGCGTTCAGGTTTCTCTGTTATTGGCGCCTCTTCTTGCTTTTGGATCGTGGAGTTAATCCCTGGATAGTGTTTTTTTGTTTTTGAAAGACTGTTAAAACGTCTATACCATGTTTAATTTGGATACTGTAACGAGCAAATTTTGCGTGCTCGAAGTCTATTTTTTTGAAGGGTGGGTTTACATGGGTGGTTGGGTGCTAGTGGTTTTTGTACTGTAGGGTTGTTTGGTTGGTGGTTTTGTGGATTATTTTTGATGGATGGTCTAGTACTCTCTTGCAATTAATATGCAAACTTTCTTATAATTAATAAAATATACTATTATATATATATATATATATAGTTAGTTTTAGTTAATAATTTAATTTGTATAATATAGAGATATAACAAAATAGTTTAGATTAAATTAAATATTTAATATGATAATTTAATATATTATAAAAATAACTTTAAGTTACTAAATTTAATATTGTTTTACAATTATTTATTTATAAATTTAAAAATATGTTATAAATATAAAAATAAGAGTTTCTTAGTTAATAATTAAATTTATATAATATAGAGATAATATAATAAATTAGATTAAATTAAATTTAATATGATTATTGAATAGAAAATCAAAACTAACGTTAATTTATTTTAAAATGTGATTATCAACACATAAAAGTCATTAGAACAATACAAGGTCATATGGGTCTTAAGAGGACTTGAACTCATAATGTATCAATATTTTAGAACACGTTTAATGGTATCTTCATAACTTAATAAAGCTTACATCATCAAAATAGTATCTTCATACTCATAAGGTTGTATGTGAAACTAAAGCAAAACAAGTACAAATAACATGGCATGGTATAATTTAAGACCTCCAAAGGTGAGAAACAAGTACAAATAAGAGAAGTGAGAAAGAAGATACAATAGATCAATTGCAACGGAGTCAAACCAAACAAATATTTTGTAGCTTCATACATATTTAATAGAAAATGACACATCCTATGCAATTTGCAAGTAACTTCATCCATTGGCACTCTCTTTCTACCAAATCTAGCTTACCAATTAGTACAACTATGAATGGTATGGCAAATATTGTAGTTGCAAATATTTTATGTTTCAATCCCTTGTATGTTCTCTCTCTCTCTCTCTCTCTCTCTCTCTCTCTCTCTCTCTCTCTCTCTCTCTCTCTCTCTCTCTCTCTCTCTCTCTCTCTCTCTACCTCTCTCTGTTTATCTCCCCCTATTTCTCTTCATGTTTCTATTTTTCTATCTCTGCTTCTCTCTATTTGTCTCTCTAGATATCTCTTCCCTTCTCCCTCTCTTTGAATCTTCTTATGTATCTATGTCTATATCTCTATATATTTATCTCTTCCATTTGTATATATCCCTCTCTCTGCATCTCTCTCCCTCTCCCTCTCCATCTCTATTTATATCTTCCTCTCTATCGATATCTCCTTACCCGTCTCTCTCCCCCCCCCCCCCTCTCTCTCTCTCTCTCTCTCTCTCTCTCTCTCTCCACATTGCAAACATATCATTAGGTTATGTGTAATAGACCCTTATTGTCTCCTTGATTCATAGATTTTATTTTGGTCTTGTTTAAATCCTTATAAATAGATGCACAGTTTATTTAACCCTATTAATTCTCCATCAAGACCTTTTATCTCTCTCTCTATATCCCTCTATATATTACCCCTTCTTTTCTTCTCTATTCATTGAGGTCCCTATCTCTCTATCTATATATCTCCCTCTCCCTTTCCCACTCCCTCTCTATATATTTATCCGTCTCTCCCTATGTCCACATTCCTTTTCTTATTCTCCTCTCTCTCTACTAGTGTCTCTCTCCATTAATCACCCATATCCTATCTCCTTCCTCTACTTATTTCTCTCTCCCTCTCCAAGCCTCTTCTATCTCCCCTCTCATCTCTCCCTATTGGTTCTTTGCCCATATCTCCCTCCCTCCCTCCCTCCCTCCTTCCTTATCCCCCCCCCTTCTCTCTCTCTCCTTGTATTTCCTCATATCTTTGTATTTTTATCACTCTATCTCATCACCTATACCTATCTCTCCCTCTCCCTCTCCCTCCATATCTCTATATATCTCCCTCTCTATCTCCATACATCAATCTACCGTACCTCTCCCTCTATCTCTCTCTATCCCTCTATTTCTAGATGTCTCCCTCTCTCCCTCGTCCTATACCTCCATACCTACATGTCTTTGCCTCTCTATCTCTATCTCTCCATATCCCTCTACCCCTACATTCTTCCTCTCTTTACTCCTCTCTTTATATCAATTCCTAGCATGATGAACATCTCTTTCCATCTCTCCCTCTCTCTCCTCCTCATTATACTTATCTCTTCCACCTCTAAGTCTCTTTGTCTTATCTCTCTCTCTATCTCTCCCTCTCATTCTCCCTATATCCCTCTTTATTCCTCTATCTCTCCCTCATTCCTCCTCTCTACTTTTTGCAAACATAACATGATCTTGTTGGTAATTGAACTTGATTATATTCTTAATTCAAAGATTTTTTTCAATTGTGTTTAAATCCTTGTAAGTAGAATAATTGATTTAAATGTATGCGAAAAAAAAAATCAAAAATTACTTCAATTGTCTTTTTATACTTATTTGGTGTACCCATTGCACACCAAGGTGCTAGTTTTTATAGGAGAACATGAAATCCAATTTTCCCCTTAGACCACTTCATCACATCTCCGTAGTCTCAAATATAATCGACGAGGATCGAGCGCGAAAGGCTGTGAGCCATCGATATGGCCCAGATCGGAGGGTTCAGATATGTTCCCTCCTCTCTTCAATAGCCGACCGAAATTTCAAATCAGGGGCGGCCCTCCCTCTATATATTTAACAGGGCACGCTGTACATTAACAAGCGCTCGTTTCTCTGTAAATTTCGATCATCCATTGAAAGGTAAGGAACCAGAATCAGCAATTATAATGGCCCGCACGAAGCAGACAGCAAGGAAATCGACCGGGGGAAAAGCCCCCCGAAAGCAATTGGCAACAAAGGCGGCTCGCAAATCCGCGCCTGCAACAGGCGGAGTGAAGAAGCCGCACAGATTCAGGCCTGGTACAGTGGCCCTCCGAGAGATCCGAAAGTACCAGAAGAGCACAGAGCTTCTGATCAGGAAGCTGCCTTTCCAGCGGCTGGTTAGGGAAATTGCGCAGGATTTCAAGACCGATTTGAGGTTTCAGAGTTCTGCCGTTTCGGCTCTGCAGGAGGCGGCAGAGGCTTATTTGGTTGGACTGTTTGAAGATACAAATCTCTGTGCAATTCATGCAAAGAGAGTCACCATTATGCCCAAAGATATTCAGCTTGCGCGCCGTATCCGTGGCGAAAGGGCTTGATTTCACTCCATTTGTTCCCCCATTTCGTCTTCTTCTTCTCTGTCGGTGTGTTTTCACACCACTCTTTATGGGAAAATTTGCCTGGGTTTTGGTTATTTTTCGTTTTCTTTCTGTGGTTGATGGGTTTTTGGTCTGAGATGTGGATGGGTGAACTGAAAAGTATTAGCTTGGTAGTTTTTGGATTTATCAATGTTATCTTTTTTTAATGGTCAGTTCATTAGAATGATGGATCAAATATGATTTAATATTTATGGAAAAAATGGTAATATTATCAAAATTTGGAGATGATCAAGTTAATCTATCATAGGTTGCAGAATGTTTATGAAAAATGTTATTTGGGTATTATGAATATTTTGTTATTTTCAATTCAATTAAATATGTGTTAGGTGTTTTGTTAATACATTATATCCACAAGGTTTATTTATTTATTTTGTGAAAGAGTGCAATAGTTTTATAGTGGATATATCATAAGTTTCTAAGGATGTGTGATGGTTTATGAGATTTTTTATATTTGTTAAACTTTTATATCATATTTTTGGGGGTTCTAAGTCATTAGTACACTAAATCAGTTGTTAATCTAGTTAATTATTTGTACTTGTTTAAGTTCTTGAGATACACATCCAAGAGGAATTGCATGTACATTTAACTCACTTTCCACATCCAAAAAAAGTCTCATGAAATCTCATCTATCTTGTAAAGAAGCCATTGACCTTTCACATTAATCTAAAAAATAATACTTGTTTGTCTTCTAAAAATGTCCTTTTTGATCCTTGCTATCCATCTATTTCCAAGAAAGTCATTTATTAAATATCCTTGAAACATAAAGCTTCTTCAATGTACTAATTGCAAAGTGCCATTTGGAGGCCTCTCATGATCTTAAGCCCTTAATCAATTCCAATCCTTAATCTCCAAGTGTAGTTATAAGAGTTTGTTAAGTTTACCAAGAATGTAAATAACATATCTTGTAAGCTATTTTCATATAAGACATCTAGGAATATAAGGTTATGTTGTTCATCAATTTTATATTTGAAATCTTAAGGGAATTTACTACTATAGTGCAACAAGAGCCTTTGAGAGCCTTTATCAAGGTGGGAAATTTGGGTCATGTTTGAATTCTTGGTTTCTTGTTTGTAATTTCATTGTAGTTATTACTCAAACTAAAAATGAAGATTATTATTTTCAATTCTATTCAATGACCTATGATCTACATTTTAATCACCTAAAAATAGTGTAGATCAAACAACTTTTCTTACAAGACATTTGCTTTGATAAAATATAAAATTCTCTTCTTTAAAAAATAAGGATATTACTCCTAGCCAACTCAAAAATACAATATCTAGGAATAGAATATAAGCATACTTTGAAAAAATAATATGTTTTTTTAAGTGTTTCTAAAACTTTGACTTTTTTCCATTTTGAGAAAACAACATAACTTATTGCACTTTTACTAATATCCTTGTGTATGTATAAGCCTTGTTTCTTTCTACTATCCGAATACAACCACATGCATTTGTGATAGTGTGAAATTTGATTTTACTAATTAAGTCTAAGAATTTTGTATTTATAAAGGCCAACACTTTGGGGGCCATAAGAGGATAGATTGGAAATCATAGTCAATTTGCAAACCCTAACTTGTGGTGCTTAGAGGATTGATCTCTATGACAAACAAAAAACTATTTGCTTCATGGAGGCGTTATGCCATGGTGCTTGAGATTTGGAGGGGGGCTTCATCCCAAATCTCCTTCAAGGGTCTTCTCTTCAAACCCTCTTCTCCTTGCACATTTGTTAACTAGAGCCACCCCTTTACCATTTGTCACTTGGGCTTTGTTCCTAAATTATGTCTAGACACTTTCACATGTTATAGAGAGGAATATTTACTTAACCATAGCCTCATTTGTAGATTCATGAAAGCATGGTTGAAGTTATGGGACCTAAGTTCTTGGATAAGAGAAAATTGGAAAGAATATATGGAGGTGCAAATCAACTTTTACCATTGTGTTAGGGGTTTTTAATCTTGAAATTCAATTCTTGGAAGACAAGGAGTTGGTACTTAAAATTAGTTGTTGGTTCTTTCAAGGAGTTTCTTATGATTTAAGCCATGGTTTCATTCCTTTGACACAAATTGATATGTTTTGTTCAACGTATATTTGCATGATTACCTTACCTCCCATTGTGATTTTGGAAAATAAATTGTTTAAGAGCTATTTCCAATGGCCTAGGTAAGTATCATAACATATGAAAAGAAACAATTGATTATGAAATCTCCAACTATGCATGTTTATGCATTGAAATGGATTTATCCAAATGCCTTGTAGAGATTTCATTGAAGATAGGTAATAGATGTTTGAGAAACTTGTAGATTATGAAAAAAATCATTTCAAGTGTAAAAAATGTTTTTCAATTGACCATGCTATCTCCAAATTTAGAATGAAGTATGTTCATGAATGGGCTAATACTACCCCAAACAACCAACCCACTTGGTGGATTGGGGTGAACCCCACCACTATGTAATTTCATCTAATACAAAAATTGATTTGGCTTCTTTATAAGAACTTCATGAAGATTATCCTATGCCAAGTGCCCCCCCTTCACTTGATCCACAAGATCTAAATCACGTGACCATGCGTGCAATTAGTTTAGATGCTAGTATCATGGAAGCTTCTTCAATATCATTGGAGAAATCAACCATGCATGCGATCTCTTAAGAGTGAATGGTGACTCCAATGATCATAAGTAATAAAGAAAAATTAAAAGGGGAGAATATCTATGAAATGGATTGCTTAGCGAAGATAGGACAAGAATAGGCAAAATTGAGGAGGAAGAAATGTCCTCCATCAAAACTTGAGCATCCATTGACATTAAGAACATTGAGAAAGATAAAATATTTAGGAAAATATGTAATATGGTAGCACACCAATTTACGGGTTGGTACAAATTTAATTATTATTCATTTCTTTACATATGAGAGTAGACCCATCCCCACAATTTTCCAAAAAAAATTACAGTAAGGAGTTTGATGATTCTATATATGGTAGAATATATGAATCATTGAACTCGATGAGAGCAAAATAAAGGCACAAATTGTGAAACTAAAGAAATAACAAGTCAGATACTTGTTTATTGTGAAACTAAAGAAATAACAAGTCAGATACTTGTTTGGCAAGAAGACCAACTCAAAGAAATTCAAAGTAGGAGACCTTGTCTTATCATGGAATGTTAGGTCACATGATAAAGGTAAACATACTAAATTTTATTCGAAGTGGTTGGGTCCATATTGCATTGATAACACATGTGAAGATTCATACTTCGTCACTAGTCTGAGCGGCGAGTTTTGAGAGTTGCATGTAAATGAAAAATTCTTGAAGAGTTATTTCTCTTAAGCTTAAACTTGTTCATTTATATGCACAATTTCATGTTCTCTTTGAAGTATTTTATGTGATGGTTGCGTATGTAGTCTTGAAATTGGTTGGTCAAGATTTTGTTATTTTTTGGGTCATGTTTTGGTCTCTTTTTGGTCTAATTTATTTGGAGAAGTCTTCGGATTTCATTGTGATAGTTAGAGGAACACATTTTCAACTAGAGCCAGTGTTAGAACTTATCTTTGTTGTTTCTAAAATTTGTAAATTTAGTCATAGCTGTTCTTGTTTTAGAATGAGTTTGTGTTAGTTTCTCTTGAAAATCAATTATAGAATTTTTTAGTAAGATTTCTTGTATGATTTTAAAAATAAATCTAAGGTTGCATAAAGTCCAAAAAAATTCTTAGATTTTCCATGTTCTTATTCATTTGTAAGAGCGGTAGAGGTTTTCTAGGTCGAAGAATAACTCAAAATTTTTGACAGGTTCAACAAATGGAGAAAGCTTTAACACAAGGAGAGTAAAAATGGTTAAGTAATATGTGAGAGTTTTTAGAGGTTTAAGAACCTCTTGTACCTTTGAAAAGGTTCAAAATCCTTTAAAGGTATTTAAAGTATCAATAGTAAAGGGGAGTAATTCATGTTGGTGAGTAATGTTAGGGAAACAGGCGTAGAGATAGATCCAGAGAACTTCCTCCATCTCATTACACGATGTTTGCAAAAGATAAGACTTGGAACATAAGAAGTAGAATAGGGATACTATCTAAGGGTAGCATCTCATGTATTAGGTACAAGTCTATTATAAGATCCATTCACCAGAATGAGCATTATGGTGAATATAACAAATTAGGAAAAGTATATAATGTAAGGAATGTATATACAAATACGAGGAGTTATAAGGATATGTAATGTAAGTCAATTGAATATACTGAATAAAAATACTTCTAAGTTACGATCTATTATGTTGCGTATGCTTTTATTCTAATTTATTCGTAATCTTAGGTTTGAATATAATTCCTTGTACCCTCAATAGGACTGAGTTTGGGGTATAGAGACTACAACACCAAAAATCCTTAGGGTACAAAACTTCGGTCTATATTCCTCAAATTTCTTGCTAACATTGGTTTTGATGCCAGGACCTTGGTTAGGTCTTGTTGAGGTTTATTGGGAAAGTTTTTAGATTCAAAATCTTACACCAAACCAAGAAGGAAAGAAGATGATGAAGCAGATATGATAAACTACAATTTTGTCCACTTGATGTCTACCCAATGAGAGGGAGTTATGTGCCAAGGGGATGGGAAATGGAAAGGGGGAAGAGGTTTGGAGAGACCCATGAAAAGATGTGAGTATTAAAGTAGTTATTAGATAATGACCATGGGGAATAATGAAGGATTAACACAATTCCAAAACAGACACACCCATGACCAAAGGAGACAAGAGAGATCAAAGAGAAAATTGATTGAGAAAGAGAAGGAAAAAAGGAAACCCCAAATGAAGAAGAGAGAAGAAAGACATCAATTTTTTTATGAAAATAGAAAGAAAATTTATATTAGAACACACCAATGAGGGTGCTGCTGAGTGTGTTGATGTGGGTGCTACCAGAAATAAAGAGAAAGGAAGTAAAAAGAGAGGACCCCAGAGAAGATGAGCCTATTGTTTAAAGGAATTGGAAGGTTAATTATCAATAACCAAAAATCCATAAAATTATCAACAAGGGAAAATAGTAGCATAGAGGCTCCTACCCTATTGAAACCTTCAAACCCTAAACAATAACCACATGTAGTTAATATCACAATTAAATTGGATGACATGTTTAAATATTTTTTACAAGCTTTGAATAAGGTCTCATCCCTAAGTGATGATTATTTGGAGAGATTAATTAATAAAATCATCAAAAAATTTAGAAAAGAAGAAGTTAATTCCGAGATGGGCGAAGAAATCAGGTAATTAAAAAATAAAATGTCATTTATAGATCAAAGGTTGAAACAATGTTTGGAAGAGTCACAACCCCTAGACTAAGACCCATCCCCTTTGCGGTCTAAAAGTAGAAGATTTTTGGTAGAAGAATTACCACAACAAAGAAAAGAAGCAATAAAATAAAGAAGGGCCAATAGAATAGGATATATTATGGAGTGAGATATTGGGAGAATAATCATTTAACATCAAACTAGAAAGAGATAAGGATAGAGAAACAAAACCATGAATTAGTGTGAAGAACGATACAAAAATAACTACACCAAAACCAAAGCATAAAACTAAATTGGAACAAAGTCCTAAAACAAAACACAAATCAAGCAAGATAGAGGCTATGTAATTAAGATCCTGGTATTTAGTCAGGATACCACAAAAGAACCAAAACATGTATTTTTATTAGAATCATTCTAGGAAAGACTAGGAAAAGGAGAATTTAGAGACATATTGTAATATTTTTTAGCATCGTTAAGGAAAGAAGAAATCGATTGGTACATGAAGCATTATCCATAGCATGAAATTACTTCGGAGGAAGTCAGGAAATACCTTTTATTAAATTTTACCACTAAAAAAATCCACACTGAGAGTGTGAGTAAAATGATAAATTTGGTACAAGGAGAAAATGAATCAGTAAAGAACTATGACATACGATTCAAGGAAGTATATAGGAAATTAGAGGAGCCCTTATTAGAAAAGAAAAAAAATAGAATGGTTTACTTGTAGAATACAAAAATACATTAGAGTAGGATCAAATGATCGAGTTTTTGATTTCTACACCGACTTGATCACAATGGTCTATTGGATAGAGGCACAATCTTGGAGAAGGCTAGAGAAGGATAAAACTATAGAATCACTTGAGGACCTACAATTAAAGGTGCACAAATTTATAGTCCAACAAGAAAATTTGGCCAAAGAATCTAATAAGACAAAAGAGATTTGGTGTACGTGCTATAATAGAGAAGGCCACCTCTGAAACAATTGCCCTAAAGCTCAAGCAAAATAACACTTGCCACAATTAAAATAATAAAACCAAATTCTATGTATTGTGCAATTTGTAAGGAATGGGACATTCATTTAACTGAGGATTGTCTAGATAATAAACGTCCAATTTGAAATGGAGGAATAAATGCAATCAAGGTTTCCATAGTCATATTTGTAGTGTGGATGAGAAGAATGATGCCAGATATTGCCAGCCACCCTGGAGAGACAAATGAAATGCACGTGCCATGCACAACAATCAACAATAGGACTATATGGAAGATAATAGATAGTCCAATTTTAGAGGAAGAAAAAGAGGAAGGAAAAATAGGAGAAGGAATGATGCAACTTGTTTTAACTGTGGAAAAGTAGGCCATTATGGCACAAAATATTGGGGAGAGAAGTAGAAGAAGTGCGGATTTTATGGAGAAGAAACATATGACATTTGTAAATGTGAGAATTCTAGACAATTTTTCTAAAATGTTGACCAATTATCTCGAAGTGATGAAATGCAAAGAGGAGCACATGTAATCCAAAGAGTACTCCCACAAGGGATAAGGGGTTATCACATAAAGGATGTATTGTCCTTAGACACTTCTACTAGAGAATATTTGGGAGACGAGTTGATAGCAGAAAATAAGAAAAATAATAAAATTGAAAGTAAGAAGAAAGCTAATGTTTTAACAAAACATGACACAAATAGGTCGGTCAAAGCAAGAAGGAAGTTGTAGAAGAGGAATATGATGAATTTAGCCCAGGGAAAGAAGAATTGGAATACTTCTGGCCAACTTAAACACAACAAGATAAAGTTGTTAAATACGAAAATAAAACTATTACTAAAAAATAATAAGAAGTGGCTCATTTCATAGAAGAGGAAGTTAAAATGTTGAAATATTCATCCTCTCTAGTATGATAGAAGGACTTAGTGGTTAAACTAAAACAATGGGACAAATATAGGAATAAGAAAAAGAAAATGAATCAATTATCATAAGACTAGAATTGGAAAAATGGTTGCTTACTGATAAATATCCATATAAACGATTAGAAAGTGAAGTGTGTAATGGTTGACCTTGGAGCAAACCTGAACATTATTCTAGCAAGCACATGGGAAAAACTGGGAAAACCTAAACTTGTGAAAACTTCAATGAATATCAATTTGGTAGATGGATACAAAATGAAGATACTTGGAACTTGGAAGAATGTGGAAGTCAATGTGAAGGGAATAAAACGGTTTGTTGATTTTGAGGTGGTAGAAATGAAAGAACCTTTTAAAAGTTTTAGAGCCCTACTAGGTCTGAGATGGTTTGTCAATTCCAATGGCATCACCAACTCTTAGAAGGAGGAAATATTGTTTGCAAATAATAGTAGTAGTCCATATCCTTCTAGGAGAACCAAAAGATAAATAATATGTAGAGGACATAGCACAAGACAATGAAGGAGTAGATGTAAAGAACCTATACTCTATATCTAAAACTTTGAATATCAAAGAACAATAAAATCCTAATAGTACCAAAGGATCTTGGCAATGACAATGATAGTATTGATAGTGATGATGTTCTTGAGGCTTGAATGCAAGGAGAACCAAAGTTAACATCCCAAAGAGTTTATGGATTTCAGAGAGAATTCCTAATACAACATAAAACACCTAAAACTCTTCGAATGAGAACGAGACATCTTAGAACAAAGGACAACAATCAAAAATTCACTCAAATCCCATATCTCTAAGTTACAGGTTAAAACCAAGTGCAAAATTGTTAAGCATATATAGATTTGACCTTGGAGATTCCAAATAAATCCTAAGATGGCCACAAGGGTTCTCATATTCAAGAAAGAGACAATATATAAACTATATTGTATAAGGAAAGCATTCTAAGAGGGAAATCATAAGCCTAAACAATAAAACCCTAATACTAGTTGCTGACCCTAAACGCATCCAACACATCATTAGGGAAAAGTATGATAAATAACATTTGATGTAAGCGTGTCCACATGTAAATAGTTGTATTATATTATATTATAAAGTAGGTAGAAATAAAGGCCATAAAAGGCTAGCCGTAGAAAAGATAACATGCAAAAAATGATGGGAAAAGACTACAAATGGCTACAGTAATAAATGCATTTGCCTTGGACAAACTTTATGTAAGAATTCCTCATCACTATCATCATATTCACTTGTGCTATCACGATAAATTTACTCCAATGAACTTAGTTTTCTTTACTAAACTCTTGAAGAAAATGATTTGACATTATAAGAACTGAAGAGAAGAAAGAATGCAAGTAAAATTTTAGCTTCACAAAAATGTAATGTTGAAAAGAAATTTTTTTTTTCTATATAAGTTAAACTTTTTAAAACACACACTAGGATAAAGTTTTTTTTTTTTAGAGAAAGTGTCTTATTATTGTTCTACTATAGAAAGAACACAACTAGACTAGAAATATCCAAATATTCTTAAACTTGCAAAATAAAATCTTTTAATAAGCTAAAACATAAAGTTGAGACAAGGAATTCTTTTATACAAGAGATTGAATTGTAGAATTCAAAAATTGAACACACAACCATAAAAAAATAAGAAGAAAGAAATTTGGTGCCAAGATGAGGAGCCCACTATCCAGGATGCTTGTGCATCATGTTGTTGTCCAAAGCATGCACTATCATGTAATTTTTTTAATAAAACTAGATTCTACAACTTGGAAATGTTTTGTTACATAATAGAGAAATAGTGACAATAAAACATAAGACTATGAGATGCTAGAATACATAGATATGTTGGGAAATAATTTTTTTCTATATGTTCAAAAATAAAATAATAATAAAAAATAAAAAGGCGAAAGGAAACAAAATTTCCATGTGGTTGAATCTTTCAAATGCCTATAGCTATAAACATGAAAAAGGGTAGAGATTTAAAAGAGCTTTCCATGAATTGTCAAGCCCCTTATTTGGTCTTTTAGATGTGTGTGTGTGTGTGAGAGAGAGAGAGAGAGAGAGAGAGAGAGAGAGAGAGAGAGAGAGAGAGAGAGAGAGAGAGAGAGAGAGAGAGAGAGAGAGAGAGAGAGAGAGAGAGAGTCTTATAGATTAGTGCATTAAGGACTAAGAAAAAACAAATAAATCTTGAAGTTATAGGTGAGAACTTGGTGTATGGGAGCCATACCCTAGAGTGTATATGAAACTAATGTCAAAATAAATGAATAAATGATATAAAGAGCTGCAATATTATTCAAACAAGAACAATACTTAATAAAATAATATTACCAACATGATGTAGAGAAGAATGACCACATGGAGGTCTAGTAGTATACAAATTCAACACGCTTCAACGATAGAGAGTTGATCAATAAAATGCAACCAATTAAGAAGATATTTTTTTTGATAGAGATAACCAAGAGAGTATAGAGTGATTGATTGTTGTCCAAATCCAAAATGAGAGTTTTTGTAAGAGGGTTGATTGGAAGTTGAAGAGTCATGTTTGAATGACAAAGGTGTTTTTTGGGCAAATGAACATTATGTAGACACCTAAAAATGTCTCATTAATCGTATACTAATTATTTGTGTAATTGATTAAATAATTCTTTAATTAAATTAATTAATCTTATTCGTTTAAATTCATATTTCATCATCATCTTATTAATTAGTCAATTTCTATTCTATCCTAATCAATTAATCATTTAAACCCTTTTTTAATATTAATAATATTAATTATTTAATTCCTTTAATTGAATAATCTTTATTATTTAATTAAATTCAATTTCTAAATAATTAAATTTTTTCTTTAAATTATTTAATTAACTAATTTATTCTTCTAATACAAATTCAAATTCATATTCTTCCGATTTCGCGTCTAATTTCTAATACACATGCATTTCAATTTCATGATTTCATAAATCAAATTGAATTCTTAATTCACGTTGGCATGATTTCAAAGATCACGTTGAATTTAAATAAAATCAAAATTCAATTAATATTCAAAAATCAAATTGAGTTTCTAAGTCAAGTTCTAAATATATTCAAATATTAAATTGAATTATAAAAATTCAATATCATGCAAAGATTAATTTGAATTTCTAAATCAAGTTCAAAAGCATGCAAGATGGAATTGAATTACAATAAAATATCCTACAACACATGTTAAATTAATCAATTCAATTAATTGATTAATTAAATCATTTCCTTCAAGTTCTCTCCAATCATTTATTTCTATCTTCTAATTTGATTTTTTTCAAAAAGCTTTCAATCAGTCATCTCTAGTTAACAATTTAATCTATTTAATTGATCATTTCAATTAATTGATTAATTAAATCATTTTCTCAATTATCCCCCAATCATTCTTTTTCATCTTTCAATCAACTTTTTTCTCAATCAGTTAACTAATTTATCTATTCAATCAATTGAGTTCTACCTCTCAAATCATCTATTCCACCTCTAAATCAACAGTTAAATTATCAATCAACTTTTGAGCTCACTTGAGTTCCACCTCTCAATCAATCTTCTCCCAAAATCTATAAATTTAACATCAATTCTCCATTTTCAACAATCACGAACTTCAAATCTTTGTGTCATTTGCAGGTTAGCAGTGCAATATTTGAGAGCCAACATTCATCAAGGAAAAGGAGAACAATGGAAGCTATATATGATCACGGGATAGGGAGTTTTAATTGAATATTATACATCCTTATTGTCTTGTTTGCATTATTCTATTGATATTTGTTAGAATTCATAGCTAGAATAGGGATTCATGATTTTCTTATTATTTCTAGTTATACAATGATGAATTTTACTGAGTTACATGTGGTGAACCCGACGTAAATCAACATCACTCTGATTTGAAATTTTGTGTATGCCTGTAGGTTTCTTGTTTTGGCAGGTTTCTATTTTTGGCAAGTTTCCAGGTTTAGCAGGTTTCTATTTTTGGCAGGTTTTTCGTTTTCGACAGATTTCTATTTTTGGCAGGTTTTCATTTTTGGCAGGTTTTCATTTTTGGTAGATTTCTATTTTGGCAGGTTTTCAGTTTTGGTAGGTTTCTATTTTTGGCAGGTTTCTATTTTTAGTAGGTTTCTATTTTTAGCAAATTTCTATTTTTAGCAAGTTTTTTTCTTTAAATATATATAATATATTTTAGTCTTTTATGTTGTAATTTTGATTTTTGCTACTAATGGTCTGTCTGTAGCATGTGGCAAGGGTAACCGAGACGATTCGATCCGTTGAAGAATTCATTTTTTATTGACTTGTGTGATTGCAAGATCCTTTTTGTTTTTAAATTTGCACTTCATATTTGGTGTTTAAAATTGACATGCATGAATTCACTTTTAGATTTGGTGCTTAAAATTGACATGCATGATTTCACTTTTGGACTTGGTGCTTAAAATTGATATGCATGAATTGACTTTTGGCTTTGGTGCTTAAAATTGACATGCACGAACTCACTTTTGGATTTGGTGCTTTAAATTGACATGGGATGAAACTAAAATTGACATGCATGATTTCACTCTTGAATTTGGTGCTTAAAATTGACATGAACATGCGTATCTCACACCTCAATTTTGGGTTTTAAAATAGACGCCAATCTGGCTTATCATTAGATTATCTCACACATTGGAATATATTAAGGGAAAGAATCTTTGAGTACTTGCTCTCTATCTGGAGTGGTCCTACTATTAACACACACTATCCTCTTCCTTGTCTTTTGTGGACCTACTAGAGGGCGATTCTAGTTCTACATCCAGTTAGGGACCCCATATTTATATAGATCGACTATAGCTCCTCTGCATTTGGGTGCCCACTGGACTGAAGGGCGACTATATACTCCAGCTTTGTGACTACAGGTATGGATATTTGGCAGTTTCAATTCTCGGGTATGGACTCAATCGAGTAATGCTCCTGCTTCGCCCCAACTCTCGTAGGTGACCCAATGGAAGCTAAGTCGATCAGACGTAGCCCTATGTGCCGCTAGCCCATATATCTAGGGGTGATAGATAGATATAGGTTGGGTGCCGACTACCAACTATAGAGAGTATAGCCTAGTCTAAAAAGTGTTAACGACGCTCAATTTTTTATTTTTTTAAGAAATTAGGGTCTACCTTTTGGAACCCCACTGGTTCTAGAAGGGAACGACCCAAGTGGTACTTTCTTTTGGTCCCCTATACAAATATTTGTGATTTTGGTGAAAACCATAAATCAACTGGTGCCGCTGTTGTATACTGATGGTTTCCCTCAGTATCGACATGCAAATACCTCTGTGGTCTTGATGAAAGTCAAAATCCTTTGGTGCTTATTTACCAGATGCGTAAAAACTTGTGTTTTATAGGCTGGGATATCTCTTAAATGAGCTAGCCACTGCATGTATATCCACCTGATTTACCCCAAAAGTTCCCCCACTACGAACCAAAATTAATATCCCAAATTCAACATTTGATGATTCAGGGAGTGCGAATCGTACTCCATAGATACCCTTTACGTACCTTGCATTATGAGACAAAAATCCCTTGGTGATAAGATCTTCGATCTTTGGGGTAAGAGAAAATGGTATGCTCGAGAAGTGTGTGCTGTGGAGTGGAGCTAGTGCTGCCAAATTCTCTATCTGTCCGTTTTGTTTCGGTATTTTGTAAGGGCCTCATTGGATGGTTTCCAATATCCAGCCTAAGAAGTGTCTACTATGTTTTTACATGTATCGTTATGCTAGACCAGTATTGAGTCTGTCTTCATTAAGCCATAATTGTTTTCAAACAGTCAGAAAAACTAGTCACAGACAAAATTATCCAGACAAAGTTCATCTTGAAACATCAATAGTTCAACAAGGTCCAAAACTTTCACAACAGAAACATCTTACATACTTGTGATCATAGGTTTTCCTAGAGTCCATAGATTTTGCATCTGTCCATGCATTATAGTCCTTATTATTGTCCTCATATAGTTTTGCATCAGTCCTTATATAGTGTTCACCTGCGTCCTTATTAAGTTCCCATATACGTCGTCATAATCTTCATTTAAGTCCTTACATTACATAAGTCCTTGCATAGTCCTCATTATCGTCCTCATTATAGTCCTCATTTATGTCCTTACTTTGCATAAGTCGTTGCATAGTCCTCATTATAGTCCTCATTTATGTCCTTTCTTTGCATAAGTCCTTGCATATTATCGTCTTCATTATAGTCCTCATTTATGTCCTTACTTTGCATAAGTCCTTACATAGTCCTCATTATAGTCCTCATTTAAGTCCTTACTTTGCATAAGTCCTTGCATATTCCTAATTATTGTCCTCATTTACGTCCTTACTTTGTATAAGTCCTTGCATAGTCCTCATTATCATCCCCATTAGTCCTCATTTATGTCCATAGTCCTCATTATCATTCTCATTATACTCCTCATTTACATCCTTACTTTGCATAAATCCTCGCATAGTCCTCATTATCATCCTCATTATAGTCCTCATTTACGTCCTTACTTTGCATAAGTCCTTGCATAGTCCTCATTATCGTCCTCATTTTACATTTAGCTTAAAGTCTAAGTTTTATCAAGGTCAAACATCAAGTAGTGTCCACATATCAGTTCTTGCATAGTCTGTTACTTAGACCTCATATAACATTCTTAAATGCCCATCACAAGGTCACATAAAGCAAAATAATAAGATGGATCCAAAAAATGACTTGTTGTATAATCCCACATGGAACATGGGCATCTCAAATAGTCAAAACCAAAATCACAACCAAACCATGTCTATCCCTCAATACAATTCACGCGTTCCTCCAAAGAATAATAGCATAATAGACATTCTCATAAAGACTTTCCAAAACACGCTTTCCAAGCAAGATCAAAATCATATACTGGTGTCTAGCAATGGATTATCCTTCATAAAATTGACTCTTAGGTAGCCCTCACATCTCCCACCATTTTTCCATCCCATGATCAATCCTTACCATGTCTGTCAAACAATGCATCCAATGATGAAACCTTTCAAGGGCTATCCAAAATAGAAATCTAGGCCGATCTATTTCATAATACAAATCCCTTTCACAATTTAGAAATCCTAGTTCCAATGCTACCATATGCTCCATTTCTAATCAAACCTACTCCAAAGAGTCCCATTCAAAATCCATTCTTACCATGCCAAAATGTCGAATCCTTCCAAGAATCTCCCATGCATATCCAAAAACCTACCCATGTCAAGAGGATAATCCAAAGTTAGAAGAAATGAGTCCTAGCATAAATCAAGATCAAGATACAATGGTTCTCCAATATATAATCCAATTTTTGATCAAGATCCCACATGTTAAGAGCCTTATGATGATCCCCTAATCTTTTTGTATTCCATCCAAGAAGATCACCTTCCATCTCTAGAGAAAAGTGTCTTTCCCAGTCCCATTCAACATCCACCTCCTAAGAAAGATCATGATATCCCTTCCATCTCCTCCAATGATCCAATTCAAAATCAAGAGAAAAGCCTAAACTCCTCTACTACACAAGATCATGATGAGATTGAAAACATTGGTAAAAACAAACAAGATGATCTTCCTATTGAGCAAGAAGAGCCACCGCATCTGGATTGGTTTGAAAATGATGAATCTATAGCAAAATTCTTGGGTGTCAGAGAGGGGTTTCCATATGATGATTATAAAATAGGTTTTACAATAGACCTTGAAAAGACAACATACTTAGGAGAAGCAAGCTCCACTAACTCACAAGATCATGATGAGATTGAAAACATTGGTAAAGGCAAACTAGAGGATCTTCCTATTAAGAGAGAAATTCTGCATTGCTTGTGGAAAAGACAGAAGTTAACATAGGAGAAGTTGAAGTTGTATATAACCTACACTTAGCAGAATTATTGAATCTTGAAGAGAAAGAAAACTTCATCCAGTTCTTCAAACAACGACCATGTGTTGATATGCCAGAACAAGACCCATAATTAGTGCTCCATCATCTACCATTGTTGCCAAGAATCAAGCCATACAAGAAAAAAACTCGCAAGATGTATCCACAGATCGCTTTAAAAGTGGAGTTACAGAAGCTGTGGGATGGGGGATTCATAAGACCCATTGATTATGATTAGTTTAGGTTTCATTTGCATTTCATTTCCTTTGCATTGCATTGTATATTTCTCTTCCAAGTTGCATCATGGTTGCACTTTCATAAGCACATTTTCATAAGATTGCATATAGTTGCATATAATCACCACATTCACATATAGATGCTTCAATAAAACAAGACGTTTGTCTCAGTTAAATCACCCGTCTTCACATGAAAGAAGCAAAGGTTATCTCAATTTTTAGATACCTGAGAAAGAAGTTTTCAAAACCTAAGGTCAATCATCTTCAACATCACCTTGTGGTTAGGATTTGTCTATGGTTGGGTAGAAGTTTCAATATTGTGCCTTGTCTCCCAAGTCTATCAATTGCTATATCTCACACATTAAACATTTGCTCTAAATCATTATAGATATCTAGTTGATCATGTGGCTAGTGAAAAATCTAAAATTCTTCTTCAGCGCCACTGTAATTGTCACACCCATGTAGGTTTAATTACTTACAAGCCAATGCAAGAGAATAAAAGAGAAAATATAGCTATGTTTACATATCTATCAAAAGAAAAAGAAAAAGAAAAAGAAAAAAGATATATACTGAAATATCATGCATAAAAAATGCAATAAAAGCTTGGCTAGGGGAACATGTGGGTAACTCTATCAGGGATATAGACGCCTGTTGGAAATGGAGAAATATTCGAGGGTTTACAGTGAATAACTTCATCGGAGATATAGACATTTGATTGACAACGAGGCTCTATGGACAAAATGCTTTTGAAGTCGGAATAAACTACCTAGCTAGTCACATAGGATGCTAAGAGTCTCTGATGATCATAAGAGCTGGAATAAATTCAATTGCACACATATAGGAAAAAGAAGACCAAAAGTTTTAGGAATCAATGTGTAAGTTTTCCGCGTCTCCATTTACAAATCTTAGTCATTCAGTGTGTTAAGGTGAGTGGTCCAAAGGTTCTTGATAATCAAATGCCCCTATCTTTGAAATGTTGTATACCTTCAAAACAATCAGTGTATAACATAGTGATAAACGCAGACAATCATCCTTGTCCAAATAGGAAACACATTTTCATCCTGCACACCATATTGCATAGCATAGTTTCATATCAAAAATTTCATTATCTCCACATGCATTCTATTGATCATCATATCATAACAGGTTTGCACACTGGGGGCATAGCTGAAAAAATCCCTAAAAAGCATTAAAAAATCAAAAAAAGTCTTGAGAAATCCCTAAAAATTAGAAAAAGTCCTGAAAAAACCCTAAAAATCAGAAAAAGTCCTGAAAAAATCCTTAAAAAGCATAAAAATTCAAAAAAAAAAACCGACTCAAAAAACATCTAAAACAAAAAATCACCAAAAACATTCAAATACAAAAAAATTCAAATATGATTTTGAAAAAATACCAAAAACATTCAAATACGATCCTGAAAAAATACCAAAAACATTCAAATATGATCTTGAAAAAATACCAAAAACATTCAAATACGATCCTGAAAAAATACCAAAAACATTCAAATACGATCCTGAAAATCATAGCAAAAAACATTCAGATATGATCATGAAAAAATCGTAAAAATATTCAAATAGAGTCATTAAAAAATCAATAAAAAACATTCAAATATGATCCTGAAAAAAGTACCAAAAACATCGAAAAGGCTCTTGGAAACGAACTCAAATCATAAAACAATAAAAAAAACTTGCAATAAAATGTCTCGCAAGAATCAAATACCCTAGCAGATATCCAACAAATGCTTCACACAAAGTTAACAAAAGATACAACTATCTAAGCAACAATCTGCAATCAAACTGATCAAGCTATCTAATCAATTGTATCAAATATCCATGTCAAGTGATCATTATCTTGTCTTAAATAGAAGAGGATACATTCGAAATCAGACAAGTTAGTCTCAAACAGGGTCCAAAATATCTGAGATCAGACATTATCAACCATCACATCAAGCAATCAAAGAAAAGGCACACATCAGTATGGCTGCTGAATTTTATCCTAGTTAGTATTTATCTTTTATCATTTGGTGATAGGTCGTCATGTTTCTATGCTACTCAAGGATGTCCACAAGTGACTAGAGGAGCCGTGATGGGCATGATCCTTCTTTTTGTTTTTCATTTGTGGCGCGAACCAATGAAATTATAGGGCAATAGTTCCAGTGGGTGTCTGTGATGGGTACATTCATTCGACAAGTATCCCATGAAGTATAACTATGCTTGTGACTACCCCACATACCTCGACCCCTGGCATTATTCCCAGAATAGAGGGTTCACTCCTTGTCTACTATGTGTTTGTTTCTGCAATGAGATATCTTTACATCTTGGTTCCTTATACCTTGGTGTGCAAAGATCCATTGTTACATAATAAGGCTCAGTGATGAATATATATTGTGCTATGGATAAAGGCACAAAAGTATTGGCAATTGACACTCATCCGGTAAATTTTGGTGCTTGATTAATGGTTTAGGGTTGTCATTGATGGCAACTCTTCTCAAGAATGCTATCCGGTAATCACAGGTTTTGATATCTAGAAATGGATGTGAACCGATAACCAGTTAACCGATATTTCAGGTTGGACATAGCAGTTTTGGTCTGGAAGCTTTCCAGTGATTGCGGTGTTATAAATTGTGCATGGGATGATAGGGCCAACATAGAGACATCATCTTATCATCTTTTTGGTGATCCGCTTTTGTTTTTGGTGATCCAGTCAAGCCAACTCAATTCTACACATTACATCAACATGCCGACTTGATAATTGATTATTTTGTGATTGCAGATATATAAGACCGATGTAGAAGATCTTTTTGGTGTATGGTACGATTGTATGCGAGTGAGTAGTGATCGAGAATTCGTTTTGGCGCAGTTGCACTTGTGCATTCTTGATCCAGTAGCTAACTGAGACAAAAAATAGAGTAGAGTAGCAGAGGTGATACAGTCAGAGTTTTGCACTTAACCATAACTCATCCAGACATTGTTAGATGCTATTTTGGAGTTCATTCATTGTATTTCATCATTGTAATTGACCTGTAAGGAAGCGAACCTTCTGGGGTTATAGCCCTTATTGTAATTGAGCAGTGAGCTCTAGGCAGTGTGCCTGAATGCTTGTGCATTCCCCCTCATGTGATATTATTTTTCTTCTTGCCATAGTAGAATAATATTGTGGGTTCAAATCCCACCGTGGTTTTTCCCATTTGGGTTTCCACGTAAAAATCTTGGTGTTATGCTTTTGTGGTTGATTATTTTTAGTTTCTGCATTTTAGTTTCATGCTTATGCTTTCGACGGTTTAAGGTTAAATCAGAAATTTAATAACTGGTAGAACATTGATTCACCCCCCCTCTTAATGTTCCTTGATTCCAACAATTGGTATTAGATCTTGGTTCCTCTGAGGAAGCCTAACCGCTTGAGGAAGGTCCAGGAGATTGAATCAATGGATTCTGGTTTTCCAAAACAACTTTCTATGGCACTTGAGGATCTTGATACAACAAGAAATGAGATTAGTACCTTAAAGAAAAACCTGAATGTAGCAGAAGAATTCATTAATGGTTTGAAAGATCAAGTAAACTCTATAAGCGACAAGAGGAAGGAATTTATGGACAAGCTAAAGGAGAAAGAAGATCAATGCATGGAGAATCAGGACAAAGTTGACAAGCTTGAGAGAGAGAATGTTGTGTTGAAGAATGAGATGCAATCCATTGTGATGAAGCTATCTAAGGAGATTGAAGATCGGAAGAAGAATAAAGAAAGCTTAACTCAATCATTAAAGGATAGAGTAGATGAATGCTTTAGGCTTACCTACGAGAATTATCAGTTTAAGATGGAGTTGACACAATCAAGGAATAATGGTCAAGAATTTGAAAGACAAATTGTTGCCCTAAGAGATGAACTTGCTGCTGCAAATGAATACAAAGACAAATTCAATGCTAGCTCAACAAGGCTTGATCAGATGCTGGAAAGTCAGAGACATGGAAAGGACATCCATGGACTTGGATTTGAGAAAGGAGAATCCTTCGGATCTGGACACAGCAATGCAAAACCTAAAAGCAAGAACCCTCAGGTAAGACAACCTAATGCTCATAAATTCAATGGTAGATGTTTTACTTGCAATAAATTTGGTCATATGGCAAATCAATGCAAAATTAAGATGAATAATGTGAACAATGGTCCTACCTTTACCGGTAAGTGTTTCATATGAAATAATTTTGGTCACAAGTCAAATATGTGCAGAGCAGTAATGAATATTTTCAAAATAAGAGATGCTATGCTTGTGGGATGTTCGGACATATTTTTAACTAGTGCAGGATTAGACCAAATCAGATGAACTTCAGACCTATGTAGAATGTTGTTTTTCGTGCATGTAATAAAACCAATCATAGTGCAAAATATTGTAGAAGCAAGAAGAGTGCTTCGATAGACAAGAACAAAACTGATGATAAAGGCAAGGTGAATTTAAAGGAGATCAAAGACAAGCATGAGAAGATGTGGGTCAAAAAGGATGAATTTGAAGCAACTAGTGGATCTATACTTGAATCCGATGTAGAACCCTCATTCGGTAACTAAGGAATTTGGCCTTAGGGGGTGGGATCTTCATGCAAAATCTTGCAAAACTCTTTTGGAGTGATCTGTGATCGGTCATGGTTGATTGCAAATGCTTGGAATGATGAATACTAAGAGGGGGGTGGGGGGGTGAATTAGTATACCAAAAAATACTGAAGTTAAACACTTAAACAGTTTAGCAGTAAATTGGTATAACAATTTTACTAACAAACCGGTTAACACAAATGAAAACCAAACAACAAATAAGGCATTCACCCATAGAAGCACAATCACCATAACACAAGAGATTTTGACGTGGAAACCCAAATGGGAAAAACCACGGTGAGATGAAACTCACAAGTAACTATCTGCAGAATAGTAACCAGACCGGTTAAGGTCATACAATGTTCTTTACCAGAATAGATCCTGTTAGGAATCCCAATCTCTGTTAGGAGATAGGTCCGATTAAAGACTACCTTGTGAGAGGATTTCAGATCCACAGTTGTGAACCACCTTGTTAGAGGATTTACAAAGGCTTTGCCAGGCCTACCCGGTTAAGGGTTACAGACTTGTCGAAGATGTGAGTAATCAATAAGTGAATGATCTAGCAAATAGCACAGTCATCTTGATTAGATCCATGATAGCTCATTGCTAATGCATTTCAACATTACTTCAGTCTTTAATAAACCCACACTTTGTTATTGCACACAGACTTGATCTTCTCTTTTAAGATCGCACATACAGAAACTTCATCAACCACACAAAAACCCTGACACACTTAAAACCCTAGACATGATGTCCTTATAAAGGAATCTGATTTCATGTCGGTCCAATAGGATTACATTGCAAGTTCCTAGGTTCAGTGCATTTGGACACATTTGGTAACATGACACAGAATCACCGCCAAAGTGTCGGTGGATGATAACTCATCACAAAAATAATACCGGTTGGTAACTCATCACAGAGTACTACCGGTTCATAAATTTACCTATTACCAGTTCACATATTTTACTGATTACCGGTTTGCCAAAATGAAGACTGGGAAAAAATGATAACTGCCACTTCAGTTCCTTCGTACCGCTTAAGATCCTCGAACTGCTTGAGGTCTTCATATCGCTTGGGATTGGTAGACACTTTCTGCAAAAACCGATAGCCTAAAGGCTATAATACATAATACCGGTTTGGAACAAATACCGGTTGAGCATAACTCATACATACAAAAAGTGATCTCAAAGCAAGTGTGTGTCCATCAATGACAATCACAACAACATCATCAAAAATGCCAACAATCTCCCCCTTTGGCATTGATGGCAACACTTAGGAAAAAAAATTGACATCTAAGTGTTTTACAACAAAAAAAAATGCCATAATCAAAATTACTCCCCCTAAGCATATACACCACCCCTTTTGCAGAAAATACAATGTATACTACTCTCTTACAGAGATAAACATGAAAGTATACATAACATGCATCAAAATTTCAAATACAGAATACTACTCCCCCTTTGCCAACAATGACAAAGTACAACTAAATAACCCCTATTTCCATTATCATTAAAATAATAAGTGTTTAAGACAATAAAGAGTGAAACTTGTCAAAAACTGATTTAAAGTCCTGCATAAATGTCTTCATGGATACAAACCATGACTCAAGCAATGAGGTAGCAACCTCACTTTCCGTTTGCATTTGGAAAACCTGTTCCTCCATGGCATTCAAGGTACTCATTTCTTGAGTTACCGTTAAGGCATACAGATTGAGATAACACTTCTGAAGTATTTGCAGCCGTGGTAGTAGAACCAATTGAAGTTCTTGCAAATCTCGTGTCCGGTTGTTGATCTCTAACTCTCTTCTTGCAGTCTGGAGGTGAAACCGGTGAACGGTTTGCCCAAATGTGGTGAAGGAATCATAGGGCATCTTGAAGGTGCTTATATATGCTTGCAGGTCAGATTGTAGCTTCTCCTTCTGTGCAAGCAAATCATCACAAAATAGATGGGGTTGACTAATCTTACTGAGCAGTAGATTCCCCTCATCCATAGCATCTCTTATGTCCTTCTGTGCCTTCTGAAGTTCTGACCGGAGTTCATTTAACTTCTTCACTAAGGCAGTGTTCAGAGCCTTTTGATGCTTCTTTTGTGCATTGGCTTCAGCAACATCTTCCAGGCATTGCACCTGGTCCTCTACAACCGTGCATAGGAGTTTCAATTGAGCAAGAGAGGAATCGATACTTGGGAGATTGGTACCAGGAATCAAACTGGTAAGAGTTTCCACCGCAGTTTGAATAACACCTTCCTCCTTTTTCCTCCTTAGCACTTCCAGTCGCTCTTGGGCAAGCTTAATGCTTTGCGGTAGCTTCGTTTCATTTGCAGATTGGAGGTCAATGGGACTGGTAATGTCAGCTGGTTTGGCTTGACTACCGGTTGCCTTTGGGGTCTCCACTTGTACGCTCTTTGCCGCTTCCTCCTTGTCCTTGGCTTTTTGCTTTTCTTCTTCTGCCTTCTTTTGCTCCTCTGCTTCTTTCTTTCTTTTCTATTCTTCCTTCTTCCTTTCTTCTTCTTTCTGCTTCTCTTCCTGCTTCTTCTTCTCCTCTTCCTTCTTCCTCTTCTCCTCTTCCTATTTCTTTTCTTCTTCCTTCTTCTTCTTCTTCTTCTCTTCTTCCCGTTTCTTCTCTTCTTCCTTCTTCCTCTTCTCCTCTTCCCGTTTCTTTTCTTCTTCCTTCTTCCTCTTCTCCTCTTCCTCTTTCTTTTCTTCTTCTTCCTTCTTCTTCTTCTTCTCTTCTTCCTGTTTCTTCTTCTCCTCTTCTTGTTTTCTCTTTTCCTCCTCCTCTTTGCTCCTTTTCTCCTCTTCTGTTTGTTTCCTCTTCTCTTCCTGTTTTCTCTTTTCCTCCTCTTGTTTCTTTTTCTCATTCTCTGCTTGCTCTCTGTCAGCCTTTTCTTTGTCCTGTTTGATTGACTTCAGATTCACCAGAAGTTGCCTTTGCATACAGGTGCATAAATCAAATGAGGCATCTTCTATGCTCATCCTATAGGCGGCATTTACCATTGCAGCAAAGACAGAGTTAATTCTGCTAGCATGGAATGTTCGATAACCTATCACCATGTACGCATATTTGACCAGATTGTCCTTGATGGTATTGACAGTCATTCCCCGTTGGTCACTCACAAAACCGGTGAGCTTGGTCATTTCCATCTTAAAAACTTTCCTTAGGGCAGGCACATCTCCAACGTTACAGAAACCGGTGACAACATGAATCACTTCCGGTGTGATGTCATGTGTCCGCTCCAAATACATTTTGTCACTGTGCACTCTGCTTAGAATGATGCAGATGTGATCATCTATAAATTATTCAAGAAAATAGACCGCATTGTGAAGCTTCTTCTTTTCCAAGATGCTATATTCTGGTTTGATCTTCTTGTCCTTCTCGCAAAATAGGCTTAACTAAGAATGGATCACTAGAGATCCTAGGTCTTCAATTTTATAGTCAATATAATCCGAAATCCCTTCCTCAACTATAACGGCAACAGGTATTTGGGATAGGGCATTATATTTTGCCTTTCGTTGGATGAAATCAACTGAATCAACGGGTGCACTAGAACTAGAGAGCGATGCAGAAGCCATGATAAACAAAGAAACTCGAAAAATACCTTTGCACGTCGAGATTTAAGGCTTGCAAATTCCTCTTCGCCACACACTACTTGGGTTGCTAGATTACCGCTTTGAGTTCTACACTTGACCGATTGATATTATCTTTTGATTCTTCTTCAAAGTTTTGAAATCTCTTTGAATCGCAAGACAAATTGCCTTTTGTCGCTCTGCACTTGAAAACTTCTTCGCTCGCAAATTAATAAGTGAAAATGACTTGAAAATCCCTTTTAAACGAATTCTTCACCTACTGTAATAAATGCTCCACCATTAGGGCATAAACCCTAATTTGCCTTTTACTGTTTCCGGTCTTCTGCCAATTGATAGGTATCACATACTGGTTAAGGTCTTTTACTGGTGTAAACGGGGGGTTCGAAACATTTCACTGAATTGTTTCCCCCTAAGCTTTTATGTGGCTTAGTTTGTCGGTTCAACGACTTCCACACTAGGTGCAGAAACTGGTTCTTCTTGTGACACTTCTTTAGGTTTCTTCTTCCATGTTGTCTTCATATCTGTTTTAATAGTTTCAACATCAATCTTTCCTTCTGGAGTGACCGGTATATCATATGATATGCTCTTTCTCATTCTGCAGGTTCTGGCAGGGTGTCTCGGTTTGTTGCAATGATAGCAAACCATTCCAGGTGATCTCCAAGGTTCATTATTCATGTTTCCATTCTTCCTTCTACATGTTACAACTGGGTGACCATTTCCATGACAGATTAAACAGGTTGCTCTCCATCCGGTTGTCGCTTGATAGCCACCGCTACCTGACTGATGATTATAGGTATTAAACCGGTTTGGATTCCGGTTCCTAGAGGGTTTAGGACACTCCTTGACTCCTTTGAGGATATCTTCCGGTGTTGTGCATGACAGACCTGCATTCAAATGCTCTATGCCAAAACTTGTTGCATGCATAACAATTTCCATTGAATCTATTGGATCTAGGATTATTGTTTAGAAAGTAAGGAAAGTTATTGTAAGCCTTATTTCTACATACATTAGCAGTATGTCCTTCCTTGAGACAATTAAAGCAAACAGGTTTGAAATTTTTCTTACCTTTATCCTTTGATGTTGGTTGCTTCTTTGATGCTACATCTTTTGTTCTAGAGGTCTCACCTTCCTCATAACCAGAGAAACCAAGTCCAGTGGTATTCTTCACCGGTTTTGTTGATTCAAGCTTTTGTTCTAGCTTAACAGTGCTCTTATTGAATTTGGCAAGTATTTCCTTTGACTCAATGAGTTCTTTGGAAATAGCAGCATTGGACTCCTTCAAGGTTGCATTCTCAGAAATAGCCATGTTTAGTTCACCTTGCATTTCCTCTTTTTCCACTTTGCTCTCTTGGAGATGAGCGGCAAGTGCACTGATTTCTTGCTTCAGCTTGGAGATCTCATGATCTTTGTCTTTTACCAGATCTTCAGCTTTTCTCCGGTTCTCAAGCTCTTGACACATCTTGATAGTCAGTCCTTCAAGTTACCTTCTCAGGTTGGCATTAGACTCATTCAATTTTTCAACTTCTTCAACTAGGGCTTCCATGTCCGCTCCATCAGAGGAACTGTTTTCAGTTAGTTCCATCATTTTTTCAACATGCTCTCTTCTTTTTGCCAGAGAGGCCTTATATTTGACTTTGAGTTCATCAAAGGCTTTCTCATTCTGAGTGAGCCGATGAGTAAGTTCCCTCACAGTGTATTCCCCCATATTTCTTTCCAAGTGGTTAAACTTATAGAAAGGTTGGCTCTGATACCAATTGATGAATACTAAGAGGTTTGGGGGGGGGGGGGGTGAATTAGTATACCAAAAAATACTGAAGTTAAACACTTAAACAATTTAGCAGTAAATTGGTATAACAATTTTACTAACAAACCGGTTAACACAAATGAAAACCAAACAACAAATAAGGCATTCACCCAGAGAAGCACAATCACCATAACACAAGATATTTTGACGTGGAAACCCAAATGGGAAAAACCACGGTGAGATGAAACTCACAAGTAACTATCTACAGAATAGTAACCAGACCGTTTAAGGTCATACAATGTTCTTTACTAGAAGAGATCCTGTTAGGAATCCCAATCTCTATTAGGAGATAAGTCCGATTAAAGACTACCTTGTGAGAAGATTTCAGATCCATAGTTGTGAACCACCTTGTTAGAGGATTTACAAAGGCTTTGCCAGGCCTACCCGGTTAAGGGTTACAAACTTGTCGAAGATGTGAGTAATCAATAAGTGAATGATCTAGCAAATAGCACAGTCATCTTGATTAGATCCATGATAGCTCATTGCTAATGCATTTCAACATTACTTCAGTCTTCAATAAACCCACACTCTGTTACTGCACACAGAATTGATCTTCTCTTTTAAGATCGCACATACAGAAACTTCATCAACCACACAAAAACCCTGACACACCTAAAACCCTAGACATGATGTCCTTATAAAGGAATCTGATTTCATGTCGGTCCAATAGGATTACATTGCAAGTTCCTAGGTTTAATGCATCTAGACACATTTGGTAACATGACACAGAATCACCGCCAAAGTGTCGGTGGATGATAACTCATCATAGAAATAATACCGGTTGGTAACTCATCATAGAGTAATACCAGTTCATAAATTTACCTATTACCAGTTCACATATTTTACCGATTATCGGTTTGCCAAAATCAAGACTGGGAAAAAATGATAACTGCCGCTTCAGTTCCTTCGTACCGCTTAAGATTCTCGAACCGCTTGAGGTCTTCATACCGCTTGGGATCGGTAGACACTTTCTGCAAAAACCGATAGCCTAAAGGCTATAATACATAATACCAGTTTGGAACAAATACCGGTTGAGCATAACTCATACATACAAAAAGTGATCTCAAAGCAAGTGTGTGTCCATCAATGACAATCACAACAACAACATAAAAAATGCCAACATGGAGATGATTATCTGGATCTCTAGATCATCCGGTGAGTTGATTGATGCTGAACAGGGCATCCGATTGAACCTTATCAGTGCATTTATGTCAACTTGAAATTAGGATTTACGAGGTTAAAAAAGGCAAACGAATCATTTCTCACACTGCGAGCGAAGAGAAGAAGCTGAAGAGCAAGGCAAACCTATTTCCAAGGAGATCAAAGCTTTGAGGTGATCTGATAGAAGTTACTGTACATCCATCAGGAACAAAAGGTATTTTTAGAAGCTTACTTTGAACCCTAAATTTCTCAGAATGGCATCATCTTCTGTCAATACTCCTTTGGTAGTTGAGGTTTCAGAGAGAGAAAGGCCACAATTCAAGAAGCACCCATTTAAGTTAGTCAAGGATGATCCAAACAATGCCTTCTCGTTTGTGCCCTATGGTGTTTTGCATATCCACGATGTAAGAGCCTATATTCACTACAATATTGAAGAAATTGACAATGAGGCGATTTTGGCACTTTACAATCAACACCTCTGGGACAAGAATGGGAATCTTAAACTAGAATATGCGCAATTGTAGAGGAAGGGTTTCATGGAGTTCATGCATTTCCTCATGTTCGATGAGGATGAATGGGTGAGGTATATCTTGAGCCGTGTGCATGATGAATTTATCTGGTTAGACAAGCCTTACAAGATCACCAAGCAAGCCATTCATGCAGTCACATGTCTACATCAATCTTGTGACAAACCTAATCTGAGGAAGGTAGGTAACACAATTGTGACAAAGGCAACCAGTGCACAATTTGATAATAGATCTATGACTATTGATGATATCCGGGAGCATGATGTGAGATTCACGTCTATGATAATTGGGTACAAGGTCTATCAATCTAGCAGATTGAATTCTGTCTCTAGAACAACCATTTCTGTAGCATACCAGATGGTGAAGGAAGGCACTCAGGATGATCTTTGCTCAGTTCCTCTTGAGGAGCTCCTGAGCAATTTGAAAAAGATAAAATCTGATAATAAGAATGTATTTAAGTTTGGTTCTCTATTTGTCTGTTTGGCACTATACTTCATGAACCAAATTCCTGACATAGGCAGAGTACAGTGGGCATCTGATTTACCGGTGGCCACCCAGATCAAGCAAGGTTTGCAAAGATTGGGAAACAAAGAGAATCAAACAACAACCTTGTGGAGTTTCTTTAAGACTTTCCAAGGCTAGATAAAAGATAGAGAAAGGATTCCCAAAGATATTGTGGAGAAATATGAGAATATTATCTGCTTCATGGTGGACAAAGACCAATGTCACATGAAAGTTGTGGAGCCCAGGACAGTCTGGATTTTGCTGATGGGTTATGATGTAGATGGTTAGACACTTGAAGTCAATGATCAACACCTTCTGAGAAAACCGATGGACCCCAATGAACCAAGGTTTGGCACCTTCAAGGAGAAGGACATGGAGTTGCACAAGCAGTTCACAACGCCTGCAAGGAAGAGAAAAGTGTCACCTGCTGAGAAGCTGATGCTTGCAGCTGCAGTACAAGGTCAGGCTAGTCAAGATCTGGTGAAATTAGAGAATGAAAACAAAAATTTTATTCTAATGTCTGTTGAAGTGTTGCAGAAGGTGGTTCCGGGTGTGCAACTAGATCCCAATTCTAGTCCCTCTGGTAAATTATTGCAATTGATTAACAATGCAAATACCAAATTCTGATTCTTTGGAGAAGTCTACCACTAAGCGGGTATTAGATAGATTCAAGGAGGTAAGAATGAAAACCATCTAGAAAATGATAGAGGATGATAGAGCAAGACTGAATAAAGGTTTGTAGACAATCTCTGATGCTCTAACAGAAGGCGGTAAAATATATTTAAGTCTTGTCTTATTTTGCCAAAGTTCATAGTAGATACAGACAAGCAGACTGGTATCTGACAGGGCAAACTAGCTGGTATCTCACAGTCTTTTGATTCTAATGTATCCCTAACTAGTAGTGTAGAAGGGAAGATAATGGCTATCAATGATCAAATCTCGAGCCTAAATGCGGAGAAGGACAAAATTTTGAGGAGAGTTGGTGAATTTCGGAATCTGATTGCCCCCAGGTTGGACACCATGTTGAGCAATAAAGTTGATTGCCTAAAGGCTATGGGACAACCCGTTCCATCTGAATTGAAGGATGTGGAGATTCATGCCTATTATTTTCAACACATTCACCACAGTTTTGGATAACTTGAAGAGTGGGTGGGACACTCAATTAGGATTTTTGAAGACCGTTTTTGCTGATATCTTCAAGTTTGTGTAAAGTCTTCGGTAGATATCCTTGTATATAAGTTTTGGGCAGACCCCATCCTTGGTGTTTCTATCAAAGGGGGAGAGTAAAGGTGAAAAATGTACAGAGAATGTTACAGGTTTTTGAGTTCTTAATCTAAGGGGGAGCCTTAGAAACTTTGATAGCGATTTTGATTTGGTGTACGGGTTTCAACACTTAGTAATTTTTCACGAGTGTTGCCATCAATGCCAAAGGGGAAGATTTATGGCAATTGACACTCATCTGGTGAATTTTGGTGCTTGATCAATGGTTTAGGGTTGTCATTGATGGCAACTCTTCTCGAGAATCCTTTCCGGTAATCACGGATTTTGATATCGGGAAATGGATGTGAACCGGTATTAGTTAATCGGTATTTCAGGTTGGACAAAGCAGTTTTGGTCCGGAAGATTTTTGGTGATTGCAGTGTTATAAATCGTACATGGGATGATAGGGCCGACATAGAGACATCATCTTATCACCTTTTTTGGTGATCTGGTCGAGCCGACTCAATTCTACACATTACATCAACAGGCCAACTTGATAATTGATTATTTTATGATTGCGGATATATAAGACCGATGTATAATATATTTTCAGTGTATGGTATGATTGTATGTGAGTGAGTAGTGATCGAGAATATGTTTTGGCGCAGTTGCATGTGTGCATTCTTGATTCGGTAGCTGACTGAGACAAAAAAACATAGTAGAGTAGCAAAGGTGATACATATTTTTGCACTTAAACATAACTCATCCAAGCATTGTTAGATACTATTTTGGAGTTCATTCATTGTATTTCATTACTGTAATTGATCTGTAAGGTAGTGAGCCTTCCGGGGTTATAACCCTTATTGTAATTGAACAGTGAGCTCTAGGCAATGTGCCTGAATGCTTGTGCATTCCCCCTCATGTGATATCATTTTGCTACTAGCCATAGTAGAATAATATTGTGGGTTCAAATCCCACCGTGGTTTTTCCCATTTGGGTTTCCACGTAAAAATCCCGGTGTTACGCTTTTGTGGTTGATTGTTTTGAGTTTCTGCATTTTAGTTTCATGCTTATGCTTTCGATGGTTTAAGGTTAAATTAAAAAAATTAATAACTAGTAGAAAACTGATTCAGCCCCCCTCTCAATGTTCCTTGATTCCAACAAAAAGTTTGTGAAAACCATCATCTTCATTTTCAGTCTATCATTATCAATCTATCATCTCATATCGGTCATCCTCAATTGATTCTAATTCTCATATTTCATTCTATTTCATTCTCTCATATTCTATCTCAATATTATCTTCACATAACCTATCTCTATCTCTAATCAACTAACTATTCTTCTATCTCACATTCTCTAATCAATCATTTTCATTTTCATTTTCTCATCTTAGTTTTGCTGATTATTTCTTCGAGCATCATTCTCTCATCAATCAAATATCACTTTTCCAATCAATTCTATCATTCATCTAACATGTCCTCACATCTATTCTATCCATTCTTTCATCTTATCTTCTTCTTTTGAGAGATCATTGATACCTTTAATGCATAAACAATCTCTCGAGGGGGTATCCTATCTCCATCTCTCAATATACTGGGGCATATTTACACCCTAAGTGTCACCGGGGCATACTGGGTCATGAAATTTTTTGTTTTCTTTGAAACATAATCATTCCGACATTGTCTCAAAGAGGGGTAAATGTAGACACCTAAAAATGTCTCATTAATCGCATACTAGTTATTCGTCTTTAATTGATTAAATAATTCTTTAATTATTTAATTAATCTCATTCATCTAAATTCATATTTCATCATCATCTTATTAATTATTCAATTTCTATTCTATCCTAATCAATTAATCATTTAAACCCTTTTCTAATATTAATTAAATATTATTATTTAATTAATTATGATTTAATTCCTTTAATTGAATAATCTTTATTATTTAATTAAATTCAATTTCTAAATAATTAAATAATTTCTTTAAATTATTTAATTAAGTAATTTATTTTTGTAATTCAAATTCCAATTCCAAATCCCCAAATTCTAATTTCATCTAATTTCATTAATTCTTCATATTCAAATTCAAATTCATATTCTTCCAATTTCGTCTAATTTCAAATACATGTGCATTTCAATTTCACGATTTCAAAAATCAAATTGAATTCCTAATTTAGGTTTGCATGAATTCAAAGATCAACTTGAGTTGAAATAAAATCAAAATTCAATTAACATTCAAAAATCAAATTGAGTTTCTAAGTCAAGTTCTAAATATATTGAAATATTAAATTGAATTATAAAAATTCATTATCATGCAAAGATTAAATTGAATTTCTAAATCAAGTTCAAAAGCATGCAAGATGGAATTGAATTACAATAAAATATCCTACAACATGTATGTTAAATTAATCAATTCAATTAATTGATTAATTAAATCATTTCCTTCAAATTCTCTCCAATCATTTATTTCTATCTTCTAATTTGCTTTTTTCCAAAAAGCTTTCAATTAGTCATCTCTAGTTAACAATTCAATCTATTTAATTGATCATTTCAATTAATTGATTAATTAAATCATTTTCTCAATTATCCTTCAATCATTCTTTTTCTTCTTTCAATCAACTTTTTTCTCAGTCAGTTAACTAATTTATATTGATGCCCATCCACTAAATCACGAACATCAATTCTTCATTTTCAACAATCACGAACTTCGAATCTTTGTGTCATTTGTAGGTTAGTAGCGCAATATCTGAGAGCCAATATTCATCAAGGAAGAGAAGGACAATGGAAGATATATGCGATCATGGGATAGCGAGTTTTGATTGAATATTATACATCCTTATTGTCTTGTTTGCTTTATTCTATTGATATTTGTTAGAATTCATAGCTAGAATAGAGATCCGTGATTTCCCTATTATTTCTAGTTATACAATGATGAATTTTACCGAGTTACACATTACATCAAACATTTGAATGGGAAATTACTATTTATAATTTTAGAATCTTATGAGATGGTAGCACATTGCATGGACATCAACACATTGTGTTGGCATATTGATGAAAAAACTCATATTTCAACATGTGGATTTAGGAAGGAGAATTGAAGTGATACACAATTTTGAAAATTTGGTATAGGGACATGTCAAGGCCAAGGCTAAAATGAGCCTTAAACATGCTAAGGGAATAACCTACTTTTTAGATTTTCATTTTTGAGTGGGTGAAAATGGGGTGGGGCTAGAATTAGCCCCTACAGCTTAGGGATAATTTATGCCACTTGTCAATTATAATTTGTTTCCCACCAAAAGGATTTTAATGAATCCTACCAACAAAAAAATTAGAGGGAAATCAAAATTTATGTTTATATTTTTATATTTTAAAGCTGAATTACACTGTTCATGGGAGCACCAACTTCCTTCAATTTAGGAGCTTAAATTTTTAAGCACAAGTGCACTACAAATTTCATGGGACCACCCACTTAAAAAAATTCCTAAAAATTCTTTGCAACATCCACTCTATTGTTTAGGAAACCCCCCTCCATGAGACCCCATCCCAAGTTAAAAGTATTATTTAAAGTACCATATTCACTCACAAGTAAAGAATTTTCTTAGAAAACACTATTCACATATTGTAACATGTATTTAGCCAAAAGAAATTTGAGTATAAGTTTTTCAGTTAAAATGCTTTCGATCAAAAGTAACTCTATGTTTGTTGATTGATTATACATTTCACCTAATTATGATACTACACCACAGTAGGTTCCAAAACATAAATTATTTGTAGGTCCAGATGCTTAGGAAGTTCATACAACAAAAGACAAAATAATGACAAGATAGATAGGATCACATTTGATTGCATTTACAAGTAAAGCAATAACAAATCAAAGATAGTATTGATTTATATACATTAATCAATCAAAACAACAACATCAACATCTCAACATTGATAAAAACTACTTAATCACTTATCAATCTCACTTCTTATATATTTAGAAATTTATTATTAAATAATTGAACCCTAAATATATAATAGCAGGATAATGACAAAGTGTAATATTTAAAAACACAAATATAAAAATAAAGGTGTAGCTAAAGGGCTAAATCTTATCCGGATTTTATTCTGAAACATCTTTCATATCGACTTGGCGTTGAGTTTGACTAGGGATTTTTTGTAATGGTTATACAGTCAGCATTGCCCTTAAGAGTAAAATGCCTCACGCAACAATGAAATATGCAAAACTAAATATAGTTTTCTATAGTTTTTTAGAAATAAATTCGACGGTCCCATTATGCATGCATCATATCATTTATTCTAAAATTGTTTAGTTTATGGAGAATTAATTTTCTCCAAATATTTTTCCCTAATTTTATAAGGGATGATGTGATTGTATTTAGGGAGTGGATATCAATTTATTTCTGTTTTTGTAATCATTTTTTATTATGAATATTTTTGTCATATTCTATTAAATTAAATTAAAGTATACATCCTCACAACAAATATTGAGTGACACAAGGTCACCCCATAGAGTCATATGGGCATTGTCTGAAAAGTTAAACTAGAGTCACATGGGCCGAGCTCGAAAAGTAGAATACCAAGTATATAAAATAACATACATAAGGGAAAAGCCCGGAAAGCAGATAACCAAAGGAAGCAAGCCGATTAAGTGGCAAGAGCAATCCTAGAAGGTGGCGGAGGGGTATCTTGATCGTCTGATGTTTTTGTTGTCATTTTGATTTAAAAAAGTTTAATTATTTCTATAGTTTAGATGAAAAAAGTCACAATCATGTTCTTTGATGAATTCAATGAAGTGGATATTCTTCAAGATAGAGAAGTCTAAATATGTAAGAGTCATGCTCCACATAAATTTCAATAGTGGATATACGACAATCCTTCACTCTTAATCAACTTGATCATATTTGGTAGAATAAGATTGCAATACAAATTTAGTGGATGGGCATCTCTCGATCGTTGACCTTTTAGAAAACAATAAATATTTCGTAACTTTAACTTTTAGCTTGAACTTTTTGGATTTGACTTAGAAGTATTTTTCATTATACCTAAAAACTCCAAACTAATGCTATAGAAAATGATTTTTTTGTCTTTAACTTTAAGTTAAAAAATATCCACCTACGCATGTGATTTCAAGAATTAGTAGACTTTGATTTGACTACTCATATAATAGAAGACTGTTTCTTGATTACAAAAATAAACATAAATACGATATTTGATCCATCAAATTTACTTTCAATCAAGCATCTATTATATTCACTCCCTAAAGGAAGATCACTAGAAGAGCGTGTAGAACGACTATTAGTAAATAGTGACAAATAAAGTGTACATATTTTTGAACAAGACAACAAAGATTTAACCGATATAACTACATCTTTAATTACGTGACCCTAGATAATAAGTTCAAGCTTTTAATTTACCAATGAAAATTAAAAATTGCTTAAAGAGATTCGAATATTCTAAATATTTTGTTAAAGACTACCATAAAAGCAACGTACATGCTTTCCAAACTATGAAATATTCTCCAAATGTTTTGAAAATAGATTTTTGCTGTAGAATTTTTATTTTATTAATAAAATATAAAAATAAAACATGTTATAATTAAAACAATATGATGTTAAAAAAACAATTAGATTGTCAAAACAATACAATTGACAAAAAAAAAATCACAGTCAACATATTTAATAATATATAGAATAAAATGAAATGTATGAACAAGAATAACAGTTATGAAATTTCTACATAACTCTTTACATTTATATTTAAAATCAGAATTCTATTTTAATAAGTATATAAAATGAGATGCTGCAAGTGAACACGTGTCACGACCCTGCATTTATTCCGTTATTGGTGAGATGATTTTGATTAAATGTTTTAACTATAGAAATGAAGACGACAGAAGCACGTTCTTGTTTTATTATTTTACTTTATTTTAATTATAATTGAAACTGCGATGTGACTATATTAGCCATGCCCTCTCAATTAAATTACTTGGCTTACTTTAAATAGAATCAGATTTTTTTAATGAAAAGATTAAAGCATATAGTTATGATCTTCATAAAAAATATGAATTATTGTTTTTAATAAGACGAATACATATTAAATTTAAAAAGTCAATATAGAGTAGACTTTCATGTAATATTGAATTAAGAGAGTAAATATAGACAAAGTGTTTAGCTTTATGCACAAAGATATATGTCATGCGTAAAATTTTAAAGCATTGATATTGTTAATGATATTTTTTTATTTTGTTATATTTTGGATTTTATGTATATTTTGGATGTTATGTATAATGTAAGTTTGTATTTTAGAATCTTTTTTATATTTATAAATTTGTTTGAGATTTGGTGGTATGTCATTAAGAGATATATTTTCTTAAGTCAAACTCATTGAAATATTATGTCAACAATAGATAGACGACAAATTTCAATCATATAAACAATGTAATTAGGTTCTTTTTAGTAGCTTCAATCAAAATGTTCCTAGCATGCTCCATATTCAGTGGTATCCAATGATGAAAATGGGATCAATTAAATGTTTTTAAATACAAGGACATGACAATAAATCACACAAATGTGTGTTTAGTCAACCCTAGTAAATTTGTATTTTAAAATTTTAGGTATCAAATTCATAGGTGTAAGATCATAGAAATTTGACTAAGCACATGGAAATGGTCAAATCAAGAAGATATCTAAATGCATGAAGATGGGTATATGAATAGGCACAATAAATGCATAGCTTAGAGCAATATAGTAGAATGTATATCTATATGAATAAGGCAGGGGATAGGTGTATAAAAACATGCGCAAGTGGGAAAGTGATGGTATAGGGAAGGAGCCTAACTCTGTACCATATTACATTATTTATCAATATATAAATGTATTAAGACATTCTCTCAAAATAGACAAAAATAAATGAAAAATAATATAAGTATGTTGATTTCACCATTACAAAAATATGTAAGATAAAATTATTGAGCTTACAATGAATAATTTTTTATTAGATTATACTACTGAAACTATAAAAAGAATAATGTTGTAGACAAGTTTTAGCGAGTGGACATTCCTGAATACATTTAGAATGAATTCAAATAACTATGTTTCTCCAATTATTTAACTTCAACTTCATCTTAAATATTTGTAAGAAAAGATATACCCCTCATTTAGAATGAATCCAATTGCCTTTGTTTCCCCAATTATTAATCTCCAAATTTTGCCCAATTAATTTCCTCTTATTGAGATGAGTCAAATAGTGTTCTTAAAGTAATGAATAGCATTGTTAGTTTTATTTAATAAAAAATATCATTAACCTCTAATCAGAATTCCTCTTATTGAGGCGAGTCCATTAACTGTTTTAAACTAATGAATAACATTGTTATTTTTCATTTAATAACCAAACTAATAATATTTTTCACACATTACAGAGAACAACCAATTATGTACATAAAATACACACAAACATATAAATTAATAAACATATTTCAGACCAACATTTTATAATCATTTAAAAAAAAAAAAAGAACTAACTAGAACTTTAAACAATAAGTATATCTGTAACTAACTCATCATTAACTCACTAAACCATTGGTCCCCCCAAGTTTAATAACCAGATAAAATGGGACCAGACAAGTGGGCGAGGATGATGTTCAATGAATGTTCATGCACTGCATTTCTGGTGCCACTGAAATTACTGCGACATGACAAGATCGTGCGTTCCTACTAAATTGGGTCATTGCTGAATTTGGGAACAAGTACATAGAAATGCCTAAAATAGAATCACTGCAACAAAATTTGCCCCACAAGTCGTTTCAGGACTGTAGAGACCACATGTTATGCACCAGGAAAAGTAAAATCTTCAAGTTCCCAACAATGGTGAAATGAAATCGAAATCAATGATCAAACCAGAGGAACAAACTAATGAAAACACTATGAATTATTACTATTAGCAGTCTTTACAAAAACAGGAAAACCGCCCACCATGCGGGCGGTCAAGCTGGAAATACATTTGGGAGTCCGGTGGGTATCAACCGGGCACAGACTAAAATTGGAAATTACAGAAGCAACGATGTATTTCATCTGAATGAAGGCCATTTCCTTGCCTAAACAGACCCGAACCCCGCCTTGGAAAACCGCAAACATGAAAGGATTTCGTGGGGCATAGAGACCATTTTCGTTGAGCCATCTCTCGGGCTTGAATTCCAGACAATCGGGTCCCCAAATGGTCCTCATCCGTCCCATGGCGTAAGGATGATAGGTGACCCGGTCCCCCCTGGTGACAAAAGTTCCGTCGGGCAGAAGGTCATCTTGGAGGGCATGTTTGGAATCGAAAGGAACAGGTGGGTAAAGGCGCATGGCCTCACAGAGCGAGGCGTGCAGGTAGTTCATCTGCTGTAACTGCTCGTAGGTGAAAACGACCGGCGGGTCATGGTGCTGACCGGCGGAGGCGTCTGCGTCACCGGCGCCTCGGACGCCGACGAGCCGGGCGGTTTCTCGGCGAATCGTATGTTCTACATGGGGATGCGAACAGAGCAGCCAGAAGAACCAGGTGAGCGCAGCTGAGGTGGTATCTCGACCGGCCAAAATGAAGCTCACAATACTGTCCCGAAGAAATTCGTGTGACAGATGACCGGCCCCCATGATGGCCGTCAGGTGAGGTCTGTTGGCCAGTGCCATTAACCTTGACAACAGATCCTGCTTCCCATTCCCACAGCCCATCTCCTTCCTCCGCTTTCGAATAACATCCATGGCGAATTCATTCACAACCTCCACCGCCCTTGCGAGCCTCCGTTCAGACCCGACGTTCAACACCCGTTTCAGCTTCCACACCAGCGACACGGGTGCCGCGGCCCGGCGGGCGCAGAGGTCCGTCGCGACGTCAAACGCCCGGGCGAACTTAAAAACCGGCAACGACCCGTCTAGGCAAGCAGGATCGACCCCAAACGCCACCTTACATATATTATCAAACGCAAATCTCTGCAACACGTCCTGAAGATCCAGACACCTGCTCGTTTCACTCGCCTCCCGGAGGAGCGGGAGCAACCGGTCCGTGACCTCCTCCACGACCTGAACTATAAAGCTCCTCAGAGATCTCGTGTTGAACTCATAGCTCGCGACCCGTCTCTGCATCTTCCACCCGTCTCCGTCCGCGTTAAAGATCCCTCTGCCCAGCAAGTCATGCAGAATCGCAGTGAACGGCTCACCCTTGGGATAATTCTCAAACTTGGTCCTCAGAATGTGCTCTACGTTTGCCGGGTTCGCCGTCACAACCGTCCGCCCGCCGCCTAATCTCCCAACCACGATCGTCTGTGTGGGACTCTCTACAAGCATCTCACTATACCATTCCAACAGCCTTCCCCTGTTCTTCCACAAGGAAAACACAGAGCCCACGAAGGGGTACACCCGTGGGCCGTGAAACGGCCGACCCGGGAAGCTACTTTTTCTCAACAGACCCGAACACCCGGAGACAAAAACCAGTCGACCCCGGAAGCCATCTTTTCTGAACAGACACGAACACCCGGCGGCCAAAACCAGGAGGAAGAACAGCAGAAGAAGGGCAGTCATGGCTGCTTCCAATTCCTTCTCTCTTTTTCTCTCTCTTTGCTGTTAACAGCTTCTCTGAACTGGTATCCTAATTAAGGAGCATGTGAATTGAATGAGCATGGAGCGAAATAAATAGAGTAGTTCCACATAGATTTCACGTGACAGCTTTCCTGTTGTGCTTGAAAATCATTATTTTGTTTTCCTGGCGGGATTACCCACTTCTCTAATAATGATAATACCTTCCTTTGGCGGGTGCCATTTCGGACACCGTTTATTGACAGACCCGAATGAATGATTGTAAAAGCGGTTAAGTGCGCCAGGCAGATTCCGAGTTCCAATGGGCTCCCATAATACGTACGGCACATATAAAAAACTGGTTATTCATGGTGGCGACACCCGTCCTTGTCCTACCACGCTCATTATAACGGCTTGCGTTTGGACAGTTTCGTTTCATGACGCCCACAAGATTAATGGGGAATTACAGTGTTAATGGTCCTTCCTTGTTGGGAAGAAAACTCTTGTGTAATGCCCCACGTTGAGAATTATTGTTAACTATATTAAGGTTAGGAAGGAAGGATCTGGTAAAGGGTAGATCAGGTTATTTAAAGCTGCCCCCCTATGGAGCCGGCTGAATATAAGGAACAAAAGGCCCCCCTCCCATATTTTATAGGCAGGGAACTTAATAATCTATTCTCTTTGGATTGGCTTTCTCTCGGACATATTAATCTATTCTCTCCCTAGGTCTTAATGGGTTAGGCATCTAAACCCCCCACATTCATTCACTCTTGCTTTTGGGTCCTTGTTCATGCATATGGGTCTTGTTTGTCATATGGGTTTTGTTTGTCATATTGTCACTGGATGAGGATGAGATGTGCTTTTGTTTATATCTTGTTTGTTGTAGAATTAGTGGATGGTAATGAGAAGTGTCTTTGTTTATGTCTTATTTGTTTCAATATTAGTGGATATAAGGAGAATGTGCTTTTGTAAATGGGAGTGATATGTGCTTTTGTGAATGAGAGTGATATGTGCTTTTGTTTATGTCTTGTTTGTTGTAGAATTAGTGGATGGTAATGAGAAGTGTCTTTGTTTATGTCTTATTTGTTTCAATATTAGTAGATATAAGGAGAATGTGCTTTTGTGAATGGGAGTGATATGTGCTTTTGTGAATGGGAGTGATATGTTGTAGAATTAGTGGATGGTAATGATATGTGCTTTTGTTTATGTCTTGTTTGTTTCAATATTAGTAGATGGTAATGATATGTGCTTTTGTTTATGGTATTGTTTGTTTTAATATTAGTAGATGGTAATGATATGTGCTTTTGTTTATGGTATTGTTTGTTGCAATATTAGGGGATGGAAATAAGATGTGCTTTTATTTATGGTCATGTTTGATATTAATGGATGGAAGTGAGATGCATCCTTGTTCATGGTCTTGCTTGTTATAGTAGAAGTGAATGTGAATGAGATAGTGTCTTTGCTTATGTGCCCTAGTTATGTTATTAGTAGATGACAATGAGATGTGCCCTTGTTCATAATCCTATTCAATAGATTACTAGTGGATGAGAATGAGATGTGCCCCTCTCCATGATCCTAATACTGTTTGTGTTCATGGTCCTGTTTGTATGTGCCTAGGTTGTTATATTAAACTACTAGATGAGAATGAGATAGGCCCTTGTTCATAATCCTATTTATTAGATTGCTAGTAGATGAGAATAAGATGCACCCCTCTTTATGACCCTAATATTGTTTGTGTTCATGTTGTTGTTTGTATGTGCCATTGTTTTGTTATTAGTAGATGGAAATGAGAGATTTCCTTGTTCATAATCCCATTTATTAGATTTCTAGTGGATGAGAATGAAATGTGGCCCTCTTCATGACCCTAATAGTGTTTGTGTTCATGGTCCTGTTTGTATGTGCACTTGTAATATTAAACTAGTAGATGAGAATGAGATAGGCCCTTGTTCATACTACTATTTATCAGATTGCTAGTGGATGAGAATAAGATATGCCCCTCTTCATGACCCTAATAGCATTTTTGTGCATAATCTTGTTGTTGGCAAATGCACACTCTAATGAGAAATTGTAGGTGATTGAAGGTATTGTCATTGATGGCAACCTTACAATCATGTGATACCGACAGGTTGACATAGGCACCGGTACCGACAGACTCTACACCGGCATACAGATCACCGACACCAAAAAGAAGATTACCGACACCATGGCCGATAGGAATTTTGTATAAATATATTTTGTAATTAATTGTAAAATCTTTTGTAAGTCGACACGGCAGATTGTAATATGACTCATATATGTATGAGATCATTGTAGATCATTTAGTAAGCGAAGTATGAAAGGAAAATAGCAGACCTAATGTGCGAACTATTAGGATAAGGGTTTATGTATATTGCAAAGCTTAAACCAGTACTGAATCTGGCATAGTAGATGCTGATCTGAAGCAGTACAAGACATTGGATTTGTATAATCCAATTTTGTAAGTCAGTGTGACTTCTTTTGTAACTCAGCAGTGAGCTCTAGGCACTTGGCCTTCCTGCATGTGCAGGCCCCTATTGTAAACAATAATATTCCCTTATTGGCCAGTAAGCGAATATTGTGGGTCACAAATCCCACCGAGGTTTTTCCCACATCGGGTTTCCTCATTAAAATATTGTGTTATGGTGTGCTTTTCATGTTGTGGTTGTTGTTCTTATTTGCTGCATTATTTATGGTTTACCGATACACAGTTTTAATATATTTTTCACGTTATAAGTTAAGAAAATTATCTAACCGGTCAGATACTGATTCACCCCTCCCCCC